>NC_056739.1:1347846562-1348036562 GCF_019279795.1 Protopterus annectens | reverse complement strand
CAGATAGTTTTGTTGCTGCCCATAGGTGATGCATGACAATGCAACACCCTACTATGCCTGTGGCATGTGCATTAGATGCATATCCCTGTAGTACCACTGTTGTGATATACAATGGGTTGTATCACAGTTGTGGGCAATCTGTGATGGTGGCTATGTCAGAGTGTCATCATGGGTTCCAGTGAGTACAATATCCACTGTGGGATGTGGGTGCTGTGTACACTGTCATTACACCATGGTACACCCAGTGTATGTCCCATGTACCACTTTATGGTGACCACTGTCACCATCAACCATACACGTAACTGATACCACAATCCAGCCCAGTTATGCATGTGCTGTGTGCAGCCTTACCTGTAACACATTGGACACACGGACAAGTTAGTTAGTTCCGATAGGCCCAGGTCTCTCAGATGTGTATCCACCTGTTATGTGTCTGTTAATCTGTATATGATGGTATGTCACACTATGTATTGTCCATATACAACCATTACATCCCCCATTACCATACTGTACATGTATGGGGATGTTTTGCATGTAACATGTAACCTGGAACACACCTCACCCTAAACACTGTGTGGTGTGTGCAATGAAAGCCACACAGTTCAGTAGCACTACATACCTAGGTAGGAGTCTAGTCCCAGTATTGCCAAGTAAGAGTGTGCATGTATGTGGATGGGTCTACAACTAGGTTGCAGATTATACATGTCCCAACGGGTCACCTGTCCATGTGCCACAGGCAATAACTGTTATACAAATCTGTGACATGTGTTCAACTGTACCCCGGATATGTCACTGCCATTGTGTCACCACACTGCCATACCCCTTGTGGAATATGACTGCAGACCATCCTCCTGCTGACACATGTACACCTACAACACAAATGGATAACATTATGGAGACCAGAATCACCTAGTGTTACTAACAGCTATAATGCATCATTGCTGGATGGCTAGATTACCTGACATGTATGCATTAAACATTACTCCTGATAACATGTTACACTGCAGTACATTGGTACACTGTAGTGCAGTCACTGTGTGCATCACAACCATATTAGCCTGTCCCTGCATCAATGTTATGGATGACAGGGATGTGGCACAGGTATCATCATATGCACATGGTGTGTTGTTGGTTTGCCAGAGGCCGAGGGTGGGCCATACATTTAACACCATGTGTGTGCGTGAGGGGTGTAATTAGTTGAACTGGGCATGGTGATGTGGTGTGTGTAGGTATAGGGTTGCCCTAGGTGTGTTTGTATAGTGTGTGGGTATGCATGCACACAGTTCTGCCATGTGGCTGCCCTAAACAAGTGTTTTTGGACAGCTGCAGACCATACCTGGCAGGGTGTGCAGTACACCACCTCCAGCCACGGACATGTGGACTGTGCCTGCCAGGGGTTCCATGGGCATGTCCAGGTATAGGCCTCGATGTGCTACTCTCCCCTGATGATGACAGATGTCCACTGGAACTAGGTCCCTCCTGGGACTGTCCAGGACCATGTGCTCATGGCCTGCTGTGGTGTGGTGTGGACAGCACCCCCCCTGCAGTGCTGGGGCTGGTACTGCCACTAAGGGAGCACCTTGGTGTCCTAGCACATCCACGTTGACCACCAGCTGTTGGTGTTGCTGGCCTAGGTCCACACGGCTGTCGCCGCACTCCCACCACATGTTCAAGCACGGACAAACCATGGTCGATGAGGCCCACCATCTCACCCAACTGTTTATCCATGACCTCGGTATAAGCAAGGAGGGCACCAGAAAGTTCATGGAAGTTGTTTCTTGCAGATGTGAGAGCAGCCTCAGGCCCTGTCTAGTGTATAGTTAATTACATGCCTGTGCCCTCATGACAGCCTGAAACATGTGCCTGGTGGTATCAGTTGTGGCGCTTCTGCCAGGGCCATGATGACCAGCAGCCCTACCATGAGCACCCTGGAACATATGCCTGTGTGGTGCCCTGTCGAACTTCCAGCTATGCCTGCTGTGACCAGACACAGTAGGCATGGATACCACACTCTCCTGTGCACTGCCACCAACTGCCAACTTTCTCTCTGCTATGGCCACTGGTGATGGGGTATGTATAGGCACTGAAACTGTGTGCAGGGATGGGGTGGCTAAGAGGGGGATGTCAAATGATGGCGCAGTTTTGGCCCCTGACAGCCCCATCTGTACCTCAACAGTACTATCATCATCATCTTCGGCATCTGTATGGACACCAACATCAGATTGCATGCAAGAGGGACCCTGACCCATCTCGCCACCTGTAGGGGAAAACAAGAAATGCACTTTAAGACCTGTACAACATTGCATAGCAGTACACACACACACACATATACACACACACACACACGCACACACGCACACACGCACACACACCCACACACCCACACACCCACACACACACACACTCCACCTTAATATCTATCTGTCCATGATTTTACAGACAGTCCCATGTTTATTCTCATAAGTTCCCCATCCTGCATCACATTTGGTAACATACATTCATTAATACCACTCATTAATGTATCATTCCTCTAAATGCCTAGACAAGTGATCACAACACAAGACCTGTTACTCCATTACCTCCTTGAACTGAGTGGAGTACATTTTACTTGGCCTCACTGCTATTATTCAGTGTTCACGCTGTGTATGTCCAGACATTGTAAGCATGGCTCCTATATGTGAGGGGCTACTACTTTCACTCCATAATGTCACGCACTGGAGTGTCATGTGTAAGTATTGCTCAGTACATGCCAGATATGCTGCTCAATCAACCTATCATGTGACAACTGTAATATATGGATACACTCCCTGGTGTTGTCTAGTAATTCCCCAATGCATCTGTAGTGCTGCATATGTGGGTTGCCATTCATCTCTCTGCTGAATGTGATATTAAGTGTATACCTGGTGTCTACTTTCCCTCCCAATGCATGTTCCATGCTACAGGTCTTATTATACTATCAGCTGTCCTGTGATTACATATCAGACAAGTATTCCTGGTGTGTCATGTGCCAGTCCATGTCCATGTACTGCACAATCTCAAAGGAAAGTACTGCCATATGAACAACCCCAAAATCACACATGTGCATACATGGACACCCACACAAACACACGCACACACACACATCCTACATGCATCAACCTCCCTCCACTTCACCAGATTGAACCTACAGACAAAATAACCACCACCCACATACACACACACATACAGGGGAGGTTGCACAAAGATAGTACACACAGTCCTCCCATTACCCATCTGTTAACATGTATAACATATGGTACACAACAGCATGCAGTGCAGCTATAGTCAATCCATGCTAGCAATAGTATACATGTGTGTGATGCATGAGCTGTGTTAGTAGATGATGCCCCTTCCCCTGGAAAGCATTGAACCCATGTACATAGTATTGCTGTGCACCTGTCCTGCACCCTGCTATGTACTGTGCACCAAACCTCACAGGTGTACAACCCATTGTTGAATGTGTAGTACTGTGTCAGTTATGTCTGCTCTAATGCTCACAGCCCCTATGCTTTTCAGGGACACATACCTGGGATGATATGTGGACAGATATCATTTGTGAATGCCTGATGTCTGGTTTAGAGGTCTCAACATCGGCGGACCATGTATGACCAATCCAATACTATTACACTGACAACCATCAGACCATACCATGGCTATGGGGAGTGTACACACCCTTATTAATATGATGCACCCTTCCTTGATCTGCCATGGGACCACATCACCACACATATTAACAGTACATGAGCCTGATATGTGACATATGTCCTCTGCATTCACATGCAGTGTCTATGAAATGTGTTAGGTGTGCGGATGCTGGCCGAGATGCATACACTCCATCTGTGCATATGTGTGCACACCCTTATCATCACGGTTTGTTGCACCTATTGTTATGTATACTACAGCAGTCACTATTCCTGGCAGGAGTATACTAGCATGGGCCATCTGGATTTGCCAGTGTCTGGTCAGTCTGCTCTATACATGTCCCCCAACTCTGCATGATTGCAATGTCTACTCATGTGCACATACCTTGTTGTTCACACACTGCCATCACTATTGCTGTGGGGGTAGGGATATGTCTGCCACAGTTCCTGAACCTGAATGTGTGCAGATACAGCCATTCTTAGCATCCTTAGGATCCCTGCTGCAGTGCACTGGTGTGCCATGCTGACACACCCTCCCCACATTCAGCCTTTTTGCAGATGCTTGACAAGTATGGCCTACACATGTGTGTCAGTTTGCAGTATCCCATACACTGAACACCATGTGTTACAGCCTAGTCCCAGCTAATAATGTGGACCACAGTAATACGTTATGCCATAGTGTAGATCTGTAACAGTTGCCATTGTAATACTGGTATATACACTGTTGTTGCACTGTATAAGGGTGATGTTTCACACATGTCCCTACTGTAGGCCATGTGTCCCACTATTATGTCAATCCCTCAGGACACATTTTGCAATAACAGGATGTTAGTTATCTTGCAGGTGTCTGACATACCCTTCCGATACCCCCATCATGGTCACCACTGTGATGCAGTGCATTTAACAGCAACAATACATGAACATGTACAGCATGCATTATGGGTAGATGTGTTAGATTTGTGCATGGAATATACCATAGCCATTACATGCCCAGTGTATTGGCAAGCATCAACATAAACCATACTCACCAGCTACAGGCTGCTGCCTTGGTGGTATACCAAAGGGACCTACATAAGAGTGTGAGAGATGTGATGTCAGTGGCCACAGCTGTGGCATTGCTACAGGGTGGGTGCAGCATTACAGTACATCAACAGTACAAGTCCACAATACTACCACTTATGCACATCTGTTTATTACTATTATGCAGCAACAAACTATATATATATATATATATATATATATATATATATATATAAAACATGTCAGATATGCATGATCTACCTGTACAGATGCGGATGCATAAGCAACAGTGGTATACTGATGTGCCCTGTGGCCTTATCTGCATGCTCCTCAGCTGGTGTGTGGCTAGCACCCACCTCCACAATGGTGTCTGCCAGTTGTTGGGTGTGCAGACAGGCAGGTGCCACGAGGCTGGAAAGGAGCTCCTCAACACATGTCAGGGGGAGATGGATGGCATGTCCCCCCCATTGTGAGGTGATCTCCCCAGACTGCAGCAGCACACTGATGGGCATTGCGAAGCAGGTCAAAACAATGATGCTGGGCCTGCTCATAACTGTGGTTATGCAGGCCGACATTGTTGACCCTGTAGACTAGATCATTCCACAGGGCGATCTGCTCCTGCTGCTCATGGGCAGCCCTGCCAAACAGGACAGGGTAGTGCTGGATAAGGTAGTTCAGCACAATGTCATTTTCAGCCGCTGAATATGTAGGTAGGCGTCCAGGGGACATAGGTTCACAGGTTCATAGGTAGGTACTAGGCAATTGGCCCTAGGGCATAATTAAGCCTAGCCAAACTGTTTCAGCTTGCACCTCCCAAGTGGTTTAGTTACCTGCGCCTCTGTCGAGCAGAGCCACAGAAGTGATTCCTGGAGTGAATTTCCTGTTTCCCATCAACGCATCTAGATTCTTCTTGAAGAGCGCTAATGAGGAGCTCTGCCTCACATATATGGGGACCTTATTCCAGAGCAAGGGGAGACTCTGGGACACGAATCTGTCCCTCCAACAAGTCCTGTTTATTGTTGCGGTCAGGTTTAGGTCCCTAGAGTGTGTAGCTTAGGTAGATTGGGTTTTCCTTAGGTGGAGCATTTCCAGCAATTCAGGGATAAACATAGCCTTGTATGTAAGGCAGAGATCACCTCTGAGCAGTCGGTATGCAACCGAGTACAGTTGAAGTTTTTTTTAGCCTGGTAGCATAGGGCATATGTTTTAGGCCCGTTATCCTCTTGGTGAGGTATTTTTGAGGCCTCTTCAGTTGTTGCAGGTGTCTAGTAAGGTACATCCTGAATGGGGAATTGTACTCAATAATGGGTCTAATGAGTGATGCCTGAAAGACAGAAAGATTGAAACAGGATTGAGCAACTCATACAGCAAGGTTACCATAGTTCTTAATACACATCTCTGTCACCCCCCACCATATCAGCGACAACAAACTGTTCACACAACTCAATAGGTATGGCTACAGCTTACCTACCAGTGGAACATATATTGTATTGTACCACACTTTGTGCTATGTGTTTGTAGCCATGTTCCCTGTGTGGACACTATCATTGCTGGCCTGTTAAGGACTATTCACCTGCATGCCATTGTCAGGGCCACTATGGTTCCACATATGCATGTGGTATGCTTGATATGTGATTGCTGCACATCTGACATTCTGTGTTATTGGGAATATCTATGCATGCTGTTGGACATGTTCCGGGATTGTGTAGACTATTACTACCCACATATGTTCTATAACAGTGACACAATAGCATATTTAGGGAATATTTGCCAGCGGAACCACCTCTCCAACCTCATCTTGCCATGTTATCAGGCCACATCACATGTGGGACCCACCCTGGGGCCTACTCACCTACTGGTCCAGCACTAACTTCAGGTGGAACCACCTCAATGGATGTTGCCCTCCCTGTGGGCACACACAGACATGATCTTGTCACCCAAGGCCAGGTCCAGAGTCTGTTCCATAGGGGGCTCCACAGACACTTGTGGATGTGCTACATCACCTTGAAGCACTCAGTACACATTCACAGGGTCCACATGCTCCTCCTGCTCAGCCTCCAGGCCAGGCACCTTCAGGGCTGTGGACTGCTGTTGTGAGTAGCAATGGGCGGGAGGCTTTTTCTCATTGTTTCCATACAGGGGCTCATGGGGCATCCACATTGCAGACCACCCACACCATCCAGGGTGTTTACCCACCACATGTGCCATATACCACCCCTGTAGGCTGTCTGCTATATCTACCAACCTGGACCACCTCCACAAATATACCTGCCATCATTTCCCATATTCCCATTCCCTAATTCACAGACAAGAGCAATGTGGTCCCAACAAGGCGTTCACATGTGACATACCTATCCATGCTGCACAAACTTACAGCTGTCTATATCTGTGTGTATTGCTATGTGTGCTGTTCCCTCACACATAGCATGCAGCACTGTGGTGGTAATGTAGGGGATATGTATTTACATACATATATGTGTGTGTGTGTGGACATGCATATATATATATATATATACATATATATATATATATATATATATATATATATATATATGTGTGTGTGTGTGTGTACATATACATACCTATATATGGGGTACATTCAGACATCAGGTCCATAATCTCAAAACTCCTTCCTGCACAGCTGCACTGTTCTGTCTTGCTACAACACAGACAAGTGCCACACATGGACACAGCCTAACATTAGGGGGGTATATATAGGGCCAGATTGCAGGTAACCCTATTACACACCTATGGCATTTCAGAATGCTATAATACATGTTAACCTGAGTGTTCTGCAAGTAGTGGGCTCTGGAACCCACATGTCCATTATTATGGCATTACTTCCACCACCAGCTATTGGCCACAGTAATATACATCCCTTCCCTTCCATTACACAACACACACTATATTAGCTTACATCTTGTCAGTCGGTGCTGTTCTACTCAGTTGACGGGTATGGCCCACTACCCACAGGGACAGACTCTAATGTCCATAGCAGTTGTTCAGCTGAAGATTATTACAACAGCAACACCTGATGGCACATGTATATCATTCCATATCATCTACCCCAGTATTATGAACCAAGTACTACAGTCAATTACATGCATATATACTTCACATACTTATTGTGGGGATGAGGTCTTTTATGGATAGTGTCCTTGTAGGAGGGTTTTTTCCCTCTCCTTAGCTATGGACGTAGCCTGCTTCCTTTGTTTTCATTTTTGGTGTGGTTGTAGTTCTGGATCTGTTTTCTGTTTTCTCTTTCTCTTTCTCTCTCTCTGTCTCTCTCTCTCTGTCTCTCTGTCTCTCTCTTTCTCTCTCTCTCTTGCTCCAGTAAATGGATTAAGCTGCTTGGAATTGATTGCAGCATAGCTTTTGTGGGAGATGCACATGATCAGGTGATGGCCTCTGCACCAATCAGTGTCCTCCACTTGCTACTTGCATGCAGCATGCTGTGTAGTATTTCCAATTACCACTGTCATGGCAACCCTCTACTATAAATCCTTACATCATGTAGGCATGGTCCTTTTACCTTTTCTGGATGGTGGACTTCCTTCCTGTGTGTGGGCAGCAGTGTTACAGACAGCAGCTAGCAATACCTCTTACAAGAAAACTTAAACACTCAGGCCAGCTACATATTTGTATGAGGTTCCAGAACTACAAACAGAGTGTGAGTACTGCTGTTGTATGCATTTTATAGTGCCAGTGCTACAGGGTTTGTGTTTATATACTAGTTTAACATGGACTGCAGTTTATCTGCATAGCTCTCAACTTTGTGCCTATCCACTTGATGGCCAGAGGTGTGCGTGTTATGTTTTGCCTGTTCACCACACAGGTCTTGTGTCAGATATATCACTGGCTGTGTGTGTGTTGAGTGCTAGCAGTACATGGCTACATCCATTTGTGTTTCTGACTTCATATTCCTGACTAAGGGTATGTTGCAGACTATCCTGTAACACCAACAAATTGCTTAGTGTATGACAACACTATTTCACATATGGGCCTGTGTTCCAGCCTCTGTCCTCCACCTACATACCAGGCTTTGTCCATATGACATGCAGTCAGGGTTGCTATGTAGTGGCCTGTGAGTATGTCATGCTGCAGTTCCTGCCATCATTCCACTGCTGTTGAGGCCCCCACACATATTGTGGGCGTGGGTCTATATATGTCTGGGCTTCATCTGCACAATACATGTGTGCCCTTATGCAGTCCAGAGGTCAGTGTATGTAACAGTGGTATATGCCACATGTATGTCAGTCTATGGGGGGATGCACCATAACTAACCTAGGCTGTTACAACATGTGAGGGGTATCAGGGGTAAGCTGCCTTAAGGTATCTGGATGTACATTACCATACAATTCACCTTGGGTAAATGCAGGCCTACTGCTTCCTGCCATACAGACTGTTCTGTTTGTCGGTGTGATTGTGATGGTTTCAGTTATACATTGTTATGTAACATATACATCCCATTGTGTCAACTGAGGTCTTTACCCCCTAGGGATTGTGTACCGAGTGTAGATAGAGGCTGCTGGACTATACATCTGCATTACTTACTGTTGATTGATTGTTATCCTGTGGCCCAGTCTGTCTTTAGTGTTGTACTACTTAAAGGCCTTGGCCTGGACAGCAACATATGTAATGCTTTCTGGAATACTGTATTATCTTATCTGTTTGACAGTTGCATTAGTCTGTTTATAAGTATTTCAGAGTCTAAACAGCTATATGACATGGCATATATAACTGTAATAGTACACAAATAAAGCTTTCACATGTATGCAAACATGTGTGTGGTGTTATATCCTTTGACCTCTCTGTGGGTATATGTTGCAGGCAACAACTGTCTTTTGTATGGGTGACTCATACAGTGTCCAGTTGGTAAGGTGGCAACTGTAGGCATATTGGCTGTTCCGTATGGAGTGCACTCTCTAAATATGTTATTTATATATATACATATATATATATATATATATATATATATATATATATATATGTGTGTATAATATGTATATATATATATATATATGAATCTTGTTATATGGATCCATAATAATGCAAAATAGATGTAGTTTTTATATCGCTTATATTTTAAGATGCGATATGGAATTAATATTATTATTGATGCTGAATTAAGCCATTCGGGCTTAAATTATGAAATATGCTTATGTATTTGGAAAGATCTACTTCCTCTTCTTAATAGTTTTCATATGTACAAACAAAGCTACGAATGTTTTAGTGGCTCCACTAGCTTTTGAAAAATTTGCTGCTTTATATTATTGGTGCTATATCCCTTTTAAAAGTGAACCAATTTGATTGCTTAATTGATGTGTTGATTAAATAATTGGGAATGTTTTTTGTATTTAAGGATTGAATTTCAATGTATGAGTATAACCTGAGGAAGCGCACCATGGTGGTGCATGAAAGCGCTTGTTTTTTGTTAAAATAAATCATTATATCTCCAACTTGGTGGTTCCTTGCAGTTTTTTACATATATATATATATATATATATATATATATATATATATATATATATATATGTATCTGCATATATGTGTCTGTGTATATGTATCTTTGGAATGTTTATTGCTTCCACATTGTACATTCCCTATGGTAGCCAGACTGTACTGCATGATATGTTATTGATACCAGCCTGACATCATAAAGGTGGGATGGATTACTGTTAACATCTTGTGCCCATGTTGTGTCAGGTCCTGGTTATGAGATTTGCAACAGTTGGTATTGTATTGCAGGGCAGACCTGTTTGGCTGTGGGCTGTGGGGGGGGGGGGGTGGAATATCAATACGTACAAGACGTATGTTTCTTGGGCCCCCTCACCCCCATTAACGGTGCCTGTGGTCATATATTTTTTATTTTTATTTTATTTTATTTAACATTTGTTGACCGGGAATGTCCGACTAGGTTCCACAGAGCCTGTTTTCAGCGGAGGCCCGGGGAGAAATGCTCCAGATGCATGTCTTTGGAATGTGGGAGGAAACCCACGCGAACACAGGGAGAACATGCAAACTCCACACAGAAGGCACCCCAGCCGAGAATCGAACCGGAGAACCTCTTGCTGTGAGGCGACAACGTTAACCGCTGCACCACTGTGCCGCCCAATATATGTATTTATTATGTTCTCTTTTATATCTATAGATATATATCTGCATATATATATATATATATATATATATATATATATATATATATATATATATATATATAAATATATATACAATTACACACATATATATATATATATATATATATATATGTGTGTGTGTGTGTGTGTGTGCATATCTATTTAGATATAACTATATATACACGCATACACATCTACATGTATAAATACATTTCCTGTACTGTTGAATGACTGTGCTGGATGATATGTTTGTGAAAACCTTTTAAGAAACACCATTGTTCTTAATGATGTAATATTTTATCAATTAGTGTGTGTATATATATATATATATATATATATATATATATATATATATATATATATATATATATATAAGGTTCAATTGATGATTATGTTGATTATCTGATGAAGTCTGAGGGATACTTGGATGAAAACACTGTCTTTATTCATTTATTTGTGTTAATAAAGTCAAGGAGTCTGTGTATTCATTTATTTGAGTTAATAAAGTCAAGGAGTCTGTGTATTTTAGTCACGAGTGGTGCAGTGCTGCTTCTTATTGTCCACTTTCTTTGTTGTTTGTAAAAACATCAGGGTTATGTGTGTTTGACATGGCTGAGTGGTAAAGTACTTTGGCTATCATGTGTATGGTTCTGGGTTTGAGCCTTGCAGAGGCTATTTATTTTGTTGCTGAGCAGAACAAGGGCCATTGGATACAGAGTGCTTAAGGCACTTTTAAGCAGTTGTAAGCGGATTTGCGTGAGTTTGCAAGGAGGTAAGCACTGCTAACCTCCGGTTACAGTTTCTTATACTCATTTAGCTTCTAACTTGCTTAACCTGTATAGGCATTGCTTACCCATTGCACAAACTGGCTTAAACCCACTTACTTATGCTTTAAAGTGCTTACTCCCGCTTACCCCTGTGCTAATTTCTATAAAAGAAATAAAAAAGGGTTAATAGGAAAGTGGCAAAAAAGGGACACAAAGAGGGAAAGACAGTAGGGAAAATAGCTAGGCATGTGTAGGAAGGGTATAGGGAAGGTCCATAGCTGCACATTTCTTCTACAGCAACAGCTGTGCATATACGCTAAATTTGGAGATAGATTTGGACACTCATAGTCCTGAGAGAAGGGTGAGGACAACAGTAATGTGTTGTTACACCAATTAGACCAAATTACATGTGTCCAGTGGGCACATGTGTGAAATGGACAGCTATGTATGGGGCGAGATTTATTTTTCGGAACAGATTGCCCTTTTTTTTCAGGTGAAAGTGGGATGTTGGGGAGGGATAGTAGGTATATTTGGGGAGATAGGTTGGGTAGGTTAACAGATAAGACCAACAATATGCATACAGGGGCAGTATATGAAACATGTAGGGGGTAAAATACTTGATGGAGAGGGGTGTTAGGAAATCAGAAGCCCATGAGCCCTCTAGTGGAAACAGTGGGACTGAGGTCCCCACGCATGGGCAGTCACCACTGCACTTTCACAGCCCCGAAGGTGGCTGTGCTGGGGGCTGAGTCAGAGAGTCAAGCAGACCCTCTAGTCATGACACATGGCCCTCAAGCTGGCGTAGCAGATCTCCAAACTCCCTGTGGAGCTCGCTACCACCATGACCTGGACCTGGGGACGAGTGATGGGTTCCTGTCCATGCCCGCTCCTGGGGGGGTGAGCCCCATCCCTGAGGTGGTTCCACCTAAAGGTAGTGCATTACCAATGGATGAGGAGGTCCCGGGTTTGGCCCCAGATGTGCTGGTGCTCGGTGCCATTGCCAGCTGAGGTGGGACAGGCGGGTCCGCTGGGACCCACATTCACATACATGTTATGGTGTTTAAGTTTTATCAACATATGTGGGTAAGTAATATTCAACCCATTCCAGGATTAGGTATAACAGCATGCATAGATATTCCCATTAACCCAAACACCAGATATGGAACAGTTGCATAGCAAACAGAACACATGCATATATGGAACCACAGTGGTAATAAGAACAGAATGTAGGTACATTGATGGCACCATACCACCAGTGTTGGAGTATTTCAACATAGCACATGCATAGAAACAGATTTACATAATTATCAAACAATAGGACATATGCCCCAACATCACAGGTAAGTCAGCACATACCAATTGAGTTGGGTATTTAGTTTATTGTTGCAGATATGGTGGGGGGAGAGAAAGATGTCAATTAACAACTAGTATATTCCTGTAGTTTGCATTACTTTCCTAGTCAGTGCCGTTATCTGTACCTTACAAGCATTACTACACTACCCTATTGCCTTAGTTTAGACAGTGGTATGGCTGTTGATAACTGTATACATGAACTGGTTTTACCTGCAGTATACACCTCTTACCTGGTATACCTGTGGAGTAATTGTTTGTTAACACTAACTGTTTCTACACATACTCCCAGATTCCAGGTTGTTTTTTTTTATGCACATACCTGTCTATCTCTTAAACCTTTAATGAATTGTACAATTACATGTTTGTTTTCATTAACATTTTCCAAATATGTACAGGCCTGACAGTCAGTTATATGACATGAAATGCTGACTACATGTCAGAGATTCGCACACTGATATGCCAGGGGGACAGGGTGACAGCCGGCAGATATGGGCCAATTTACTGGACATTTTGGACATATATGTACACTTGTGGGGTATGATTCTGTATGCAGCCTACTACCATTCCCAGGATTCGGACCATGGTTGTGCCTGCTAAAAATAAAACACTGTCCATCACAGTTATGCATGCTATATAGATACTGCTGTGTATCTCTTATCTGATTTCTGTCTATAATTCTCCTGTGGTTTTACATTCTGACCTTGTATTACAACACTCTTATACAGGCTTTCCTAGACAGTTATATTATGTAGCACAGTGTGGGTTATCAGTGATGAGTGATACCTTATTATTCAGAGCAACTGCAACACTAACAATACCATACAATAACAGAGCACACAGTACCAGTACATGATATCAATCTTTTATTTCTAGGCACAGTGTTGGTATCTGACAGACCTGTGGGAGCAATGTTTGTTAGCATTACCTGAATTTTGCCACACAAATTATCAGATTCCACATTAGTGTTATGCACATACATCTCACTCTGTTACTGTACACACTCTGGTCACAGCTTGACAACATGGGTGTGTAGATGGGACATACTTGGCTTATTACTCTCATAAAATTTTGGGGAGTTGCTAGAGTGACAGGTTTGTTCTCATAGATCTCTGACAATCAGTTGTATTTCTTGTTTGCTGCCTAAACGTCTGGGATCATCCCACTGATTTTCCAGGGGGACAGGCAGCAGATATGGGATGATTTACTGGACATTCTGGACATATCTGTACAGTTGTGGGGTATGATTCTGTATGCAGCCTACTGTCACTCCCAGGATTCGAATCATGGTGGCTGTGTGTGCTAAAAACACAACAATTCACATCTCAGTTAAGTGTGCAATTTGGATTTTGTTGTCAGTCTTTTTACTGTTTTCTGTCTATATCTCTCTCAGTTGTACTATACGACCTGGGATTACACCAGTCATATGCACACATTTCTACACATTTTACTTATGTAGCACAGTGTGGGTAACGGTGCTTAATACAACAGTACTATTAAGTGATTGCAAATCTACATTACCATATGATACAGGAGTAAACACATGCAGTCCAGCAGTTAGACCTTTATTGTCGGGCTATTATGCTTTTATTTACATACAACCTATATGAGACTCTTCCTGCTATATTCTCTGGTGTGTGCAGTACATGTCTTAAACAATACAGGATTTATACAGGCAATTAACATACTACTACTTTTAGATTTATTTCCTATGGCAGTACATGCAAGAGTATTACTAACCTGCCTCTCATCGCAACCGCTCCAATCAACATCCATTGGCCCCCTGGTTCATAGCCCACTCACTTGCCGCTGTGAAAGACATAAGAGGAATATTTAGCCATACCTTTCCATAATACACATGAGCTGGCAATTATTAAACAGGTAGTGGACTGATACTTACACATGGCTGGGACCTTCCCTGTCCTCCTAGCCTCTTGGATCTACTGATCTAAGAGATCCCCCTTTTGCCACTTCAGGTCAACATAGTGATGCCTGACCTGCTTACCAGTTCAGGGTATGCCAGTGGCACTGGTGAGGTCATGGGTGAGATGGTCCCAGGCTTCCGCTTTGTATTGGGAACCCTGGTACTGGCCCTGCATCAGTCTCATGTCATGGTTTTTCACAAGGAGTCCTGCCATGACTCTGGACTCCTGGATGCCCCATCACTGCACCCAAAAGTGCACACCCTCTCCCATTCCAGACATAGTGCCTACAAGGGGAAGCTACAACCAGTTATGAGATGTATTCCTGCCTGTTGGATTTAAATTGGGCTAGTTTTAAAAAGGCTAAGCTATGGGCAAACCTGCTTACCTAAGTTTGGCATTGCTTAAAGGGGTATACCAATGGGCAGACTGAGTTAGCTGGCCTACACATTGCTTACACCTACTAAGCTGGGCTGAGCAATGCTTAGCATTGCTTAATATTTAAGTTGCATTATATTTGCATTGTGGCAATGATTTATTATTCATTACATGTTATATATGTGTTTGGTATCCATGATTCATGTGTACGTACACTGTATGGGGTCCTTGTATTTATTAGGGGAGTTCAACACTTTATTACAATGACACCTCACACCTGGGCTTAATGCAGTACTCCAGTTCATATAGTTATGTTATGTAGTAGGTTATACAACATAAGAATGTATATAGATTCCTTTTACATGTCCAGTTTGAATTTCCTTTAGTGAGGATCTGTTTGGTGATACCTCAGTCTTATGTACGGCTGTGATGGCTTTGTGGTTAACTGCTGTGATTATAGTGTACAGGGTCCTGGGTTCAAAACCTGCAAAGGCTGTTTATTTTGTTTCTGGACAGAACAGCGGCTGTTGCATACAGAGTGATTGATGTACTTTTAAGCAATTGTAAGCTGGTTTCCACAGGTTTGCACAAGGGTAAGCATGCTAACCTTCGGTGAAATATGCTTACAGAGAGTTAGCTTCAATATTGCTTAACATGTGTGCAGATTGCTTACCCCTACGCAAACAGGCTTAAACTCACTTACTATTGTTTACATATGCTTACTCACACTTACTACTGCTTAATAGTGCTTACACTTGCTTACTAGTGCTTACTCCTGCTTACCACCACACTAATTTAGACAGTAATGTCTAATGGTTCTTGGGAAGGTGGTGGATTTAGAGACTGTATGGAGTTATCATTCATTACACATTTTACCTTCCATTTGTATCCCTGATTCTTGTGTACATATACTGTATGGGGCACTTGTGATTATCTGTGGACTTTGCAACGTTATGACAATGACACCTCACATCTGCATTTAATGCAGTACTCCAGTTCACAAATATATGTTATAAATATATAAATGTTATAAATATAGGTTATTCTAGATTATGCAACAAAATAAATTGTTCATACAGTGATTTGACATGGAAAATGGATTATATTGAAGTTGGATTCGAACCGGGAATGACTCCTCGTAAGGCGAATGCTCTGTTCACTACACTATTGCTGTACTGCTCCATTTGTATATATCTTGCTTTTTATCCTCTTGTGCTATTTAAGCTGTCTTAACCATAGTTAAGCAATGGGCAAACCCATGCACCTATGGTTAAATGTAATCTATTTCATAAAAAAAATATTTATATTTAATGTTTTAACTATTGCTCTTGTAAATGTGGGGGGATGTTGCTGGTGGTATGCGAACACCTATGAGCAGTCTTGCTCATTCTTACTCATACTCTGCTGCTCTTCATTGCAGGGGTGTGTATATTCTAAGAGCTCTGCTCTCAGACATGTCCCCTGCACTTGTACATGCTCTGTGCCCATTTAGGAGCTCAGGCAGCGCGCCTTCATTAATATGCGTGGTGCGCTGCCGTCCTGCTCCTAAATAGCTGCTTCCGTGCAGGACTAAGCTAGTCCTGCACAGAAGGATAGTGAATCCGGGGGATAATTATGGAAAGTAACATTTGGCATTGAAGTACTTTTCTTACTAGGACCTGAACATTTTCTTTTATACAAGTATTGTGTTATACAAGTTCATCTGGGAAGAAAGCTTCCCCTTCTTTGCACAATGAACTTCCAATCGAACTGTACCTCCTTATAATTTAAGGTCCCTTTCTCACACTGCATTCCATTTGTAAACTCTCATTTCCAACCTGAAATACACAGAGTGTGCAAAGTGTGAGGAGCTGTATGGCAATATAAAATCAATACACTCTGTCATAAACTGTTAAACACAACTGAAAGGGGTTGGGAGGGTGGCCTAATGATTAAGGTGTTTGACTTACAAACACAAGGTGCAGGGTTTGAGTCCCACAAGGGATAAGTGGCTAGGCTTACAATGGCTCACAAGGGCAGTTAGCCTAATACTAACCTATGAGTCAATGAAACACTTCCTGTTAAACCACTCAAAATGCAACTGCCTCATAAACAGTGCCATCACACAATCTAATCTTCATCACAGTATATCTTTCCCCCACTGAAGGTATTGAAACTTCAACAATGTTCATGCTCTCCAGCACTTTAGTTTAAGTACATAATTTCTCCTTGCTCTAGTTCACAAACACACGCTTGTCCCCTTCCCTAACCTGCCTGACACCAGGCCTTCCTTCTACCATGCAAGGCTTACAGCAGACATTAAAATAGACCTGATAATCAGCCATCTCCTCCAAAGCTCCTTCTTGTTTTAAGCTTCATTCCCGCCCACATTAGGACACATTTTATTACAACACTGTTCAATTTCCTATAACTTCTATTATACTGTTTTCAACTCTAACCTCCTGCTAGACCTCACCCTGGCTGTTTTATCTTTACATACATAATTCCACTCAGAAATCCACTCCTCAGTACCTTCTTTTTCTTAGTGTACATGTTAAAAACTTGATGTATTATTAATAACAGGTTCATATATTAGTACTAGGCAAACTGGCCTTTTGAGCTATTTTATGCCCAGCCAATTAGTCATTGTGAGAATTAAACCCTGCACCTACTTATGGAAAGGTAAACACCTTAACCATTATGCTAACCCCAATAGCGCTCTTCTATTAGATGTTATAGTATAGTAGAAGACTCACAGTGTAGTATTATTACTTAGATTAGACAATGTTTTCCTACTGTAATAAGCTAAACAGCCCATGTCTGACTTTGTACTGCATAATACTATAACAATACTATTAATTAACTCTTATTATACAATGACCCCCCATTAATATTTCAAAACATGCTCGCTGATTGGCCAGCATACCCATTGTAAATCCCACAATATACCAACGGAAAAAGGTCCGGTAGCCCGGACTTTTTTCCATTCGTATAAAGTGCTAAAAACATTTTTTTTTTTTAACAAATAAAAAAGAAAAAAAGAAAAACAGAGCAATGGAGACTTTCTTTTCTCTGTTGCTTCCATTTCAAAGCATTGATGTACTGGGTATGCATAGGACGCAGGTCCCATATGCATGCTCAGTACATCAAAACAAGGAAGCAGTGTACCACAACCAGCGGAAGAACAGTAATGCGCCGTTATACAAAGACATTATTTAAGAAAAGTAAGTATTCTTTTTCTTAAATAATGTCATTGTATAATAGCAATAACTGACTCCGTGGTTGTGGTATATTGAAATTTACCCACGGTGGGGCTACCTGTGTGAATGTATGTGTGAATGCGTACCTGGGAAGTTGCAGTAGTGAGTTTAGTTGGGATAGGGTAAGTTTGTGTGTGTGTGTGTGTGTGTGTGTGTGTGTGTGTGTGTGTGTGTGTGTGTGTGTGTGTGTGTTTGTGTGTGTGTCTGTATCTGTCTGTATTGGTGAATGGGGTGAGTGTGTTTGTGAGTGTGATCGAGTTGGGGGACTGTGTGTGTGTGTGTATGTGTGTGTTTATGTGTGTGTGTGTGTGTGTGTGTGTGTGTGTGTGTGTGTGTGTGTGTGTGTGTGTGTGTGTGTGTGTGTGTGTGTGTGTGTGTGTGTGTGTGTGTGTGTGTGCATCTTGCAACCTGGGAGGATGAACCACTAGACACCAGGAATAACTCTCCAGACTGTACAGCACTTAAAAAAGATGAGTGTCCTGGAAAAACTAGACCCTAGAGACAACTCTGCATATTGTGACATAATGGCACTTGCATAAGATGTGGGTGGGGGGAACACTAGAAAGCAGGAATAACACTGCAGATCATACCTTAAAGAGCTTATTAAAAAAGAAGAATAAAGAAGACATATAGTTTAGTGGGAAGGGGGGAAACTAATCCCCATGCATCCTCCATACAGCGCACCCTAAAGACACTAAAACAGATTCAATCACTGTATTCTTCTTTCTCAGATAATGGATATTAGTCACCACTAGACAGCTATGATATTTTCAAATACTGTAGATGTGTTTCAAAATAAAAATATATATGCAAAACAAAAGGGGGAATAGCTTTAAGCTCTGCTCTTTTGACACAGGAAACATCAGTAATAACCTTGTACATTAACAGATCAGTTGGTCTATTGGGTCGCTTTGTACATAAGTATAAAATGGTAATATCTGACATCATTCGATGATCACAGTACTGTTTGAGTTACATAATAACAATAAGTATAAAACAGTAATATCTGGCATGATTTGATGATCACAATACTGCATGAGTTATATAATAAGTATAAAGCTGTACTATCTGGCATGATTCGATGATCACAATACTGCATGAGTTACATAATAATAAGTATAAAACGGTAATATCTGACATGATTCAATGATCACAATACAGCATGAGTTACATAATAATAAGTATAAAGCTGTAATATCTGACATGATTCAATGATCACAATACAGCATGAGTTACATAATAATAAGTATAAAGCTGTAATATCTGGCATGATTCGATGATCACAATACTGCATGAGTTACATAATAATAAGTATAAAGCTGTAATATCTGGCATGATTCAATGATCACAATACAGCATGAGTTACATAATAATAAGTATAAAGCTGTAATATCTGACATGATTCAATGATCACAATACAGCATGAGTTACATAATAATAAGTATAAAACAGTAATATCTGACATGATTCAATGATCACAACACAGCATGAGTTACATAATAATAAGTATAAAGCTGTAATATCTGACATGATTCGATGATCACAATACAGCATGAGTTACATAATAATAAGTATAAAGCTGTAATATCTGACATGATTCAATGATCACAATACAGCATGAGTTACATAATAATAAGTATAAAACAGTAATATCTGACATGATTCAATGATCACAATACAGCATGAGTTACATAATAATAAGTATAAAGCTGTAATATCTGACATGATTCAATGATCACAATACAGCATGAGTTACATAATAATAAGTATAAAGCTGTAATATCTGGCATGATTCTATGATCACAATACTGCATGAGTCATGAGGGACAGCAGGGGAAGGCTGCAGTACAAAACCAGTACTCAATTAAAAGCTAATAGTGCAGCAGCTCTGGCATCAATATGTGCAAACATTCAGAAAAATGCAACTGTAATGTCTGGCATTAGTGACTAAATATAAGGATCTGTGATTTACAAGTGCAGGGACAAAAGCATGAACATTTACATCAGGGACATTATGTCAGCTCAGGGACAGATGGGAGATATATGATGTGTGTGTGTGTGTGTGTGTGTGTGTGTGTGTGTGTGTGTGTGTGTCTGTATCTGTCTGTATGGGTGAATGGGGTGAGTGTGTTTGTGAGTGTGATCGAGTTGGGAGACTGTGTGTGTGTGTGTGTGTGTGTGTGTGTGTGTGTGTGTGTGTGTGTGTGTGTGTGTGTGTGTGTGTGTGTGTGTGTGTGTGTGTGTGTGTGTGTGTGTGTGTGTCTGTATCTGTCTGTATGGGTGAATGGGGTGAGTGTGTTTGTGAGTGTGATCGAGTTGGGAGACTGTGTGTGTGTATGTGTGTGTGTGTGTGTGTGTGTGTGTGTGTGTGTGTGTGTGTGTGTGTGTGTGTGTGTGTGTGTGTTGTGTGTGTGTGTGTGTGTGTGTGTGTGTGTGTGTGTGTGTGTGTGTGTGTGTGTGTGTGTGTGTGTGTCTGTATCTGTCTGTATGGGTGAATGGGGTGAGTGTGTTTGTGAGTGTGATCGAGTTGGGAGACTGTGTGTGTGTATGTGTGTGTGTGTGTGTGTGTGTGTGTGTGTGTGTGTGTGTGTGTGTGTGTGTGTGTGTGTGTGTGTGTGTGTGTGTGTGTGAGTGAAAGGGGGGGTGCTTGTGCCAATGCAATGCATAGGCTGCTAGTGTTATCGACTGCAGAAAAGTGCTGATCTGCACTTGTGGTAGTTAAGGACAATTCAGAGATATGCAAATTAGCTGATAAAGAGTTTTTTTTTCCTTATTGTGGTTAATGTTTCTCTAAAATACCACATCTTGGAAATAGTCCCTTATTTACCACAGCTGTTACTGTGGGTAGTTGGGTTCATTTTGAATTCCCGGGAATATAAAATGGCAGTAGCTGTCTAATGTGAATTTTCTCTTGAGTGTCAATCACTTCTATTGCGTTCTAGCTGTTACCATATCAATGGCACTCAATCAATTTACTATATTTTAATACCCTTTTAATGAATGCTAGATAATATAGAGTGTTAACCATTACTCAGGGGGTATAACATTTATTCTGCAGCAATCATGTTAGATTCCTAAGTTATATCATACCTGATCACATGGCTGAATGTAGATTTGTAATCTTCTGAGCATTGTCCCTACCTGCTGAGATAATTTACTTGATCTATGAGACCACATATAGTTAAGTTTCATTCAGTCACTGTATTAATACAGACAGAGTAAATGATCATTACTTCTACCATCACTTCTACTACTACCCCTACCATCACCACTATTACTACTATTACTAGTACTATGACTACCCCTGCCATCACCACTATTACTACTACTAGTACTATTACTACTACTACTGCTGCTACTACTACTATTATTACTACTCCTAGTACTATTACTACTACTACTGCTGCTACTACTACTATTATTACTACTACTAGTACTATTATTACTACTACTGCTGCTGCTGTTTCTACTACTAGTACTATTATTACTACTACTGCTGCTGCTGTTTCTACTACTAGTATTATTATTACTACTGCTGCTGCTGTTGCTGCTGCATCTGCTACTACTGCCATTATTACTACTATGACATGATTAATAGTAGTAACAGCTAACCCCTGGAGAGATACTCAGTGGCTCCCTTGCTGTAACTGTTCCTAAGGTTACTTGGTATATCTTTCTGACACTCTTGATGCCTCAAAAGGCTATATTTCTCATACTAACCACATTTTAGTAAGTAATTTCTTCCTTATATAGTTTTCTTTAATTAAATACCACACCCAGAGTAAGATAATGCCAACATTTTTTACTTATGGTGAAAAATATCCTATTGTGGATGAACCATTTGTTCTTTTAGTTTTGGTCATATTGCACATGATAGCTTTAATTTTTTAACCAATCATGTCTGATAGTATACTTCACACGCATAAGTGTAAACATGTTATTAACCAGCAGCATAATGAAATAATATGGCTGAAGAAGAGACAGTAACATATTCTTAAACCTGATAAGGGGAATAATATTTATTTCATTATATTCCATTTGTAAATAATTATTTAGTCTCTTGGATTACAGGTTAAATTTTCACGTACTGCCATGATGGATTTATTTTGATTAGGAATGACATAAAATTATGTATGGAAAGTCATGTACATCTAAGATGTATATTACAGTTGTGGGCTTCTAGTGAATTCAGAATATATATATATATTTTTTTTGCCAAAGGCCTAGCTGTAACACAATGTCAGCTTTAAGAGACCTGTTTAATTTTTTCTGCCATTTGCCTGTGTGTTCTTGTGGACTAGATGCTTTCTTAAATATTTACACTGAAACCCTTCAAACTACAAGGCCATGCAATATACAGACCATTATTTGAAAAGTATTTTTAGATGATATTACTGCATTTGCTGCATATACAATTATGCAGAGGTAGCATACTGAAAGTTGGAAATGCATTATGTTTCAACTTTTCCCACATACGTGTTTCTATCTCCTAATACAGTTCACAATTTTGCCTCATTTTAATTGATACCATTCACATATGTGCACAGATACAATCAAAAATGTGCAATAGCAAAACAAAATAATAAACATTCTTGGGACACAATAATAGCTATGGCTCATTTAGAAGTGAAAGATTAAAGATAAATATACTTGAAAATGGCAGCAGAGTGCGGGTGTTTCTAACTGCATATAAAAACTTTAACAATTTTGATAGCCTGCTCCAGAAAGTACAATAGAAGCATTCAACAATAATTATTCTTAACGCAACAAGTTTAACCTTCACAGTATTGCACTGGTTAGATTAGTAAACCTGAAGGCTATGGGCTTTCCTGCTGAGAGGGAAATTGGATGGCCCCTGTCAATAGCCTTGTAGAAATGTTCTCATCTAATGATTAAATACAGCCTTATTTTTTTCTCCTTGTCTTTTTGTCTCATAGGACCAACGCTGCAGACTTCAACAAAACTAGAACAAGCACGAACCTAGGCTATGGCAAAATCAGATGAATGACTTTCAGTCGGCTTTCCAAAATTATTTTTCAGAACTCTGTCCATTTTTATTTGCTCATTAAAATTGCATTTATCAGTGTGCATTTGTCTTTAAAACTAGAATAGATTTCTTCTGAAAAATCGGTAGCACTACATTGTTTTTCTTGTAGTCAATAATTCCATTGCATTTAGTCAAAACATTTTTCATCATTAATACTTTTGGATAGTATCTTCAATTGCTTAATATTCTTAATATATTTCACTGTCTAAATAATTGTTTTATTATTAGAATTTGCCAAAATATCTCAAAAGTATACCATATTTAAAACTGTAAAACTTGACAAACAACTAACAATTTAGGTATTCTGTTTCAAAATGCAAATGCATAAGCTGCAGGTACTATTTGTACGATTGTTTCTGTGTAGATTATGGCTAATTCACACTGCATATATTTTATGTATAATGATCCATTGCATCAGACATGTTAAGTTCTCTCTGTTAAGATAGAAATATATATTTTGTAACATCCATATGCAGCACGTATAAAAGAGACAAGTCAAACTGTAGGCTATCTGCTAGACTGGAGTTCATGTTGCCCTCTAGTGTGTACCAAAGGCTACTTAGCTAAAGCTGGTTGGTCATGCTGTTATGATTTAAAAAAGCATTGCAAACTAAAGTAGTTTGTTTCTGTTTTGTCCACCAGAATCAGCACAGCAGTCATTTACCTTTATAGCCCATGTAATACTCTATGGAAGAAATATGCAGTACTTTAAGAGTTCACTGGAATATTCCATATCTTCCAACTGATAAAATGTATATATGCATACAATTACACTTTATGAAAATATATATAATACTGCTTTTAGTATGGTATGATAAAATTCATCTGGCTTGTGTAGTGATTACTGATTAAATTAAACAGATCAGTCTGTGTACACCTTTATACATACATTTCTAATAGTCTTTTAGTTAGATTTCCATGATTACTGAATGATAATCTTCAGATTGTGACTTGCTAATAAGGTATTGATATCAGTAATGGTAGTAAGCTCATACTCCACACACACACACACTTTATGCACATCTGATGTATAGAACTTTATAATGTAACAACACTGTTCTATTAATAAATGTCCTGAACAAAAATGGTGTGCAAAGTGCAGCATACGCATTCTGCTTACAATAAATAAACTCACAGCTGAAACCTTTTTTCAAATGAAATGGACACTTGATTCTATGGCTACACCAATGACCTAAAATATAGGTTTTGTTGCTCTATAAACATATTAATATAAAGAAAATTTGCTTAATCTATGAATAATGAAAAGATGGAAATAATGTTTATGGTTATATGGATTCAATATTTTTTAGGCTGATAATACAATTGCTTATGCAAGCCATTTGCATAATTCTTATTTTCTGTGCAACTTGAAACAAAATATACGTAAAATACAGTTCATAATTTTAGAAGAATTTTTCCAAATAGCCATTAACACTGTCTTCTTGCGATATGGTCTGAGATTCATCCAGGGTATATGTAGCAACCCCAGGTGCTTTTGTTGTTTTACTATACAAAAATTGTACACCCTGCTTGAGGTTTTTTAGTACTAGGTACATTTCCTTTTAGGTTAGGCCATGAACTCATACAGAAATCTACTCAAACATTGAAATTGTGTATGAACCACGGTGGGCTGAAATTTGACAGTTGTGGCAAACCATTGCTCTTCTTATTAGCTGATGAAGCCATTGTACTCCTGCAAGCACATTGTGCTGCATCAGATCTATATTAGATCCTCATCAGCCCCAAAGAGCAACACTCACAATAGCAAGCCCACATTGTTGAAATGGCATATCAGAGCAATGGAAAACAAACAGCATAACACATGCTTTTTCTCAGAGCAACAAGTCCCTGCACCCCCACCCCCCTAGCTAATTATATATACATACACATATAAACAAATATATATATATATATATATATATATATATATATATATATATATATATATATATATCTAGGATCCGTACAGATGCTTGACTGCATCTTTCACCGAATCCCAATTTAGTGAGCATACTTGCGCAAAAGTGCTTTTCACCAAAGCAGCACTTTCGTGTAAGTATGCTTGTTGTTCTAGTTGTACTACAGTGTGGTAAGGGAAAATTCCCTTTTCCCCACTGTAGTGCGACCTCAGAGTGAGAATATTAAAGTAGGGGGTGTGGGGGGGTGCAGTCCCCCACATCCGGTGGTGCAGGGTGGCTTGCACCCCTGCATTCAAGTAGATTTTGTGGGGGTTTTTTTTAACATACTTTAACGAAAGTACTTTTTCAATGAAAGCGCTTTCATTAAAGTGTGTTTGGTGGTAATGGATTCCCTCTTATCTATATATATATATATATATATATATATATTTATATATATATATATATATATATATATATATATATATATACTCTCAGATTGCACTATGCAGGGAAAGGGAGAAGCCCGATACCAGCTGTACCTCAGTCTGTACAACCAGCCACTTTCATACTTCAATATTTTTCCATTTTTTACAATGTGGTCTTGCTGTTGACACTGCTGTGCACTGTTGACAATCTGATAAGGAACTGTTGCATTATACAAAGACAGTTTTCTATATTTTCATCTATTTCATGCGTTCATAGGTTCATAGGTAGGTACTAGGCTACTAGCCCTAGGGCCTATACAAGCATAACCAAAAAGGTACCTTGGCTTTCGCCACCCAAGAAAATTATTTTCCTGTGCCTCTGTTGAGCAGAGCCACAGAAATGATCCCCGGGGTGAATTTCCTATCTCCCATACAATCATCAAGATTGTTCTTGAAGAGTGCTAATGAGGAGCTTTGTTTGATATAGATAGGTAGTTTGTTCCAGAGTATGGGAAGTCTCTGGGACAGGAATCTATCCCTCCCGCATGTTCTGTTTATTGTGGTGGCAAGGTTTAGGTCCCTAGAGCGTGTAGCTTGAAGGGATTGGGATTTTATTAAGTGGAGCATGTCTAACAACTCTGGGTATGACATAGCTTTGTATGTTAGGCAGAAATCGCCTCTGAGTAGGCGATATGTGATGGAGTAAAGCTAGAGTTGTTTGAGATGGTCTGTGCAGGGCATCTGTTTGAGGCCAGTAATCCTCTTTATGAGATATTTCTATCTTTCCAGTTGTTGTAGATGTCTTGTGAGGTACATACCAAAAGGGGCTCTGTGTTCTATAATGAGTCTAATTAGTGACGTGTAGAGGGGAACAATGATCTCTTTTTTCCTGGATGAGAAACCTTTTGTAATGAGGTGTGCCACGTAGAAGGATTTCCTGACTACTGTGGCAATGTGATTATCAAAGGAGAGACTGCTGTCCACCTGTGTCCCAAGGTCTCTTATCACACTTTCGGTGTTAAGTAGACTTCTACCATGTGGTAGTTCATGGGTACAGAGTTTTTACCAAAGGGGATGACAATGCACTTTTTGGCATTGATCTTGAGGCCATGGCTTTGACACCAGGCATCTGTCTCAGTGAGGCCCTTTTGTAGGATGTCCACATTGTTAGGAGTTTCGATTATGGCTCCTAGTTTGCAGTCATCTGTGAACTTTGTTAAGTGTCAAAGCTGTCATCCAACCCCATTTGGCATATCAGCTTCTTGTGCTGAATGGAATTAATATCCACTGGACACGAACCTTGATATAGTTATATGACTGAACTAGAATGCCCATCTTTTCATGAAACCATGCAGGCAAGGCACCTCTGTCCTGCTAGCCCTGAGGTTCTCCCAGAAGCCCATCTTTAAGGATTAAGTGTATCAGTTTGACTAGATGCTAGATCATACTGACTTATATGTAATTATTAGTTTGTTGGGATCTTCCTTATGATCAAGTAGTAGCAGGCCTTCCTTACAGCTTACTGGAATAATACCTTTACACAGAAATAGTTTACCTAGCCACATTCATAGCCCTGTTATTGCAACTCTTCCTTCCCGAGGATTTCAGGCTAAAAATGGTCAGTTATTGGGTCTTACCGCATGTCTTTTTCCACAGTTCTGTTTACCCTTCAGAACATTCCAAATGAGCAGTCATCTTCTCACATCACAGTGACAGACAGAGTGTCCTAAGATTTCACTGGTAAATGCAGAAAAATAACGTACATCCAGTGTCTCATATTATATTCTAATTTGCATATATTCATTTACTTTTAACATAGCTTTGTCAGCATTCCTCCTCATTTCGTCCCTGGCTTCTTCCTTATCTGTTAGATTTTATTTACCTCTTTTCTGTTGTTTTGGAATACGTGCTTACAATGATTCACTCCACTTTCAAATGATCATTGCATCTTTTCTATGGTCTTTCTGCCATTTCACTATGGTGCTTTGTGCTACCTCACATAGCAGTCACTGTGATATTGTTGTTGCTTTTTATTCCTCAAAACTTTTATAGACACTGCTCTCAGTAGTACGCCTTTGATCTTCCCCTAAGGTTTCTCTGTGGAACTTAAGGGTGACCACCCAGATAGCCTCTCTCCTCTGTTTTCTTTATCACTTTCCCAAAGTCCTTCACCATCCCTAGCAGCTTGCATATTCCTAAAATGTAGAGAATTACCACTAGTAAGGATCAAAGATTTGATGCATATTTGAAAAACCCTCACTACAACTCTTGCCTTACAACCTTGCTATTCAGAATCAAGCCTGTTTGCTTTGCTATTCAGAATAAAGCCCAGGATTTGCAAGCAATGGTGGAAAGAGATTTTAAGTGTGTCTGCTGAAAGGTGTGTATGACTAGGTATCATATGATCCCTGAGGTCACTTATCTGCTACTGTTACTGTGTTCTTATGGGATGTTAGCCTTTTCCAGAAGATTCCCTTATTTTTTGTCCATGCATCGTCCTAGATCTTTCATATCCAGTGGCCCTCATCCATGTCAGATCTACTGGCTACTTCTGATTCCCCCAGATATTCTGGAATATTGCAGGGGCTAGTCTTGGAGCCTAAGAGTATCTTGGGGGTCTTGGCCATCACCATTCCACCAGGATTTTTTTCTGTTATGCCTTACTCATGAATCACCTATTCCAGTGTTGTTACATGGTGATGCATGGGGCATAATGTCCCACCTCTGTGGCAGATGAGCCATGCCCACCACCCTTACCTCTTCTTATGCTACACCCTCTCATACCACCTTCCTGGTGTACACCAGAAAACACAGTAGGGAATGCCCACGTAATCACCAATATCTTCCCTGGCCATCCACCAGTTGATCAAGCCACTAATGAAACCTGGGTCAGCTGGACTGTAGTCAGGGCTTTACCAACTACACAACTGGAGTGGCTTTGTAATTCTGATCCTTTTACTGCCAGAGATAAACAATAACTTATCTAAGGGCAGATGGACTTAAAATGACCTTTCATTTCATTAGTCTGTCTTTCATACACTAGGCCAGGCCAGTGTTTTATTATACACTTATCTGTGGTAGCTGGTTTACAAATGCTACATGGCACTTATTGTACCCACACTGGCTATCATCTTTCTGAAATGCAAACCTCCTGCATAAGCAGTCAGTTCCATCTCAAGTGTAATGTGACAGTCTCATCCCTCTGAACCTTTGTCTCCCTTTATTATTATTTAGATTTTATTTATTTTACGTTTGTTTACTGGGATAGGCCAACTGGGCTAGTAGCTCATTTTCAGTGGAGGCCCAGGGAGAAAAGCTCCAGTAACAGTTATAGTAGCAAAGACATAACAATTTAGAACAGTAATTACAATGAGCACAGTATAAACATAAGTAATCTAGCATGAATGCAAACAGAAGCATAGTAAATTAGGTATATAATAGATACAGATACAATGTCTACAGATTCGACAGTAACACCTAGTATTAGGGAAAGACGATCTTTATTCCTATAAGAGGGTAACTATGAGATGCCAAGTGACCAGAAAGAAGAGAAAATTAGTAAGAAGTTTGACTGAAGCAAATGTGAAGTAAGAGTGAGGAGAGAAAAACTTATCCAGGGGTGAGACAGGAACAGAGACATTTATTGATTAGGTGCTCTTTAAGAAGGAGTTTAAATTTTGAGGTAGTGGGGGTATTAAGCATATGTTGGAGAATGCAGTTCCATATTTTTGTGATTTGATTTGCAAATAAGGAGTCACCAAAAGAGTTGCTAGACTGAATGACTTTTAGAAGTAGTTTGTTGGATGCGCAGAGGGTACTGGTGGCATTATAAGGTTGAACTAGATTCTTTAGAGCTGAACAGGCTTCAGGTTGATTTATGATGTTGTGAAAGATTGTAAGTTGGTTAAGTGATAGAAGGCTTGGTAGCTCGAGCCAGTGTAGCTGTATCAGGGCTGTACAGTGATGTATTCTATTATGGAGGTCGTCAGCAAAACAAGCTATTTTGTGGTAGCATAACCCTAGTTTGGACAGTTTAGATTTTTAAATACATGTATCCAACTGATTAACATCTACAAAATAAAATTCTAAGAAAACAGATCATACTAAAAATAGAGTGCTGATGGCAAAAGGAATTTTGAAAATACTTTGCATGGTGGTAGACAGATGCAGTGATCTGCAATCCTTCAGAAGCAGTATGAATATCACTGGTAGCATAACAATTAAGCATAACAGAGAAGCAAGAATGACAAAGTAAAGATCGGAGAATATATCTGACGTACAATAATAAAGGGAATCACTGACAGGAACTGATTCGGAAACCTCTGTTGTAAAAATAGTTTATCACCTTTATTTTCACTTTTCCTAGAAGACTCATTGATCAGCAAGATCTAGTTCCTTTATCTGCATTTTTGTGTTTTTCCATTTTTTTCCTCCAAATCTGATTTACTGTGTAGTTTTGCTATCTGCAGCTATAATGCACCCCCATTACTTGGAAATGTAATCAAAGATCTGATCTAGTTATAATCCTCTACATTACTCCTTACAGAATTATATTTAAATAGGTTCCCAAAGATCATTATTATAACATAAACAGTGCAATAAAAAAGTTAAAACTCTAGATATGATGAAAAAATGAATGAGTATGATCTTTTAAATGTAAGCAATGATACTTAACACTTTTCAGTAGGAAAGTGTCACCTGGGACAGAGAAACATGCTATGAAAGTTCAATGAAGTGGAAAAAACAAGGAGGACAGATTACAGTGATGATAAATCTAGTCTTTTTTTTATTTTTTTTATCAGTCGCAAGAAACCAAGGGTATGCAGGGCATAAAATATGAGTCCTGACAGCAGCAGCTACATCTAACTTTACTGAGGTGAATATGATTAATTTGGAAATCTGTTCTGAAAAGGTATGTCCCATCTTTCACTAGCTGAAAAAGTTTTTTCTTACAAGTAAAAATCAAGCGCAGCAGAATTATCTTTTCTACCAGTTGCAAATTATTTATTTATTTCCTAGTGTTTACTGGGAAAGTCTGATTGGGCAGAAAGTCCCTTTTCAGCAGATGCCTAGAAAGAAAATATCCATAGAAAATCAATTATTAACACATAAGAAATACACAGTAAAAAAACATTTTTAAAATAATTACGTCAAAAGTTTAACAGTTGCAATACTACTACTATTAGCCATACCGAAAATGATATTTTTTCCAGTATTTCTAATATTAATACAGAAAAAAGGAAAGCATTATCAAGAATTGTGACTTGTCTCTCAGAAATTCAACATGTAACTGTTATATTACTTATGTACATAAAAAAACTAAATACAGTTTATAACTGTTTGCCTAGATTTGCTGACCAAAGATTTTACTAGAAAATATCAAACAGTTTCAAACTGCTTTAGACATGCCCCTGGACTCAGCAAGCCCTGCACAGCATGTAGGAACAGTCCAGGAGCTCCTGGAGGCAATATGGCAGCCGTGCAATCCAGGAATAAGCTGCAGGGACGTGCACAAGCGCTCCTGCACTATTCCTGCATGGACACAGCTCCTGTATGCAAATTACCCCATTTCCATGTGAAAACCATGCAAATGAGGTGAATTTGCAATCCAGGAAGCTGTGGCCGGCTGTGCAGGACTAGTGTAGTGTGTAGAAATGTACTCGGTTAGTAACCGAGTACATTTCTGCAAACTACAAAACGGAGCCATGACAGCTCCAAATAAAGGGTATATATTATGTGGAAACTATGCCAATGGCCAAATATATGGCCATTGGCATGGAAAACAGTTGCAAAAAGAAAAAAAAATAACTTTTATTTTTTTGTAGCCGATTTCAGCTGTTTAAGCGTAGGGCAGTAGTGCACAAATGGGATCGGGCTGAAAATATCAAAAATAACCTGAAATAAGCATTCTAACCAAAATCACTATTTTTGCCATTATACTCTATGGCAGGCAGAAGACAACATGGCCAGTGCATAGGGGTTGCTAAGGGGGAAGGCTCAGTGTGGGACCTGTAACTATTCATTAGCAGGCAATCCTGCGCAAATAAGGGGAAAGTTACTGAATCCCAGATTTCCCCTCAATGCTAGCCAGCACCCAACAGTGTAAGTGCAGGAATAGCATGGTTCAAGCCTAAGAGTTAGCTGACATCATAGGGGGGTGTGTCAGGCATACTGTAAGCTTACTGGAGCCCTGTGGCTCGGGTTTGCCCTTAGCTTAGCAGAGCTAAGAAAGGGGGTATGTCTGAGGATGCCTAGCACTCTTTACATTGCCTAAGTGGGTGTGCATGCCGCGCACCGTGTTTTAAAGGGAAAAAAAAGTAAACCAGGAAAGAGCAGCTCTGTGCACATTTGAGCACTGAGTTTGTGCAGTGCATCCCCTGGGCTTAAACAGGAAGGCAATGGGAAGGGAAACAGCAGTAGGAAGGTAATCAAGGAGAACTAGCATGGCTGGCAGGTGAAATGTATCAGAATCAGCCAATTACACAGACAGCAGCCCAGCCCAGAACACTACTATAAACTATGCAAACACCTTTCCCTCTGGTTTTTCCCACATTCTCTACACCACCAGTGTATACAAGTGGGGAAATTTTAACAAACAAAAACAACAAAATGATAGGGGCTGCAGCAGGTATCATGCATCAACGTGTGGAAGAGGCTGAGAGTGGTGAGGATGAGAATGTTGTCAAACAACCCATAGTGAGGAGACGGAGAAGAGTGTACAGACCCAGGGTAACCTACCAGGGGCTACATGAGCTGGAGATAGTGGAGCTCTATAAGGTGGACAGGGACCTCCTACAGCAAATTGTTGAGCTGTGCTGGCCACACCTGACACACAGAACTAACAAAGGGGAACCCATCCCAGTGGATACCAAGGTATGTATAGGCCTAAGAATATTAGCCACAGGTACCTTCCAAAGGCCAACTGGGGATATCATGGAGATCTTACAAGCATCAGCATCCAGGGTACTTCACCAGTTCCTGGATGTCATGTCAACACATGCCGGTGAGCATGTATATTTTCCCAACACCCGTGAGGTGTTGGCCAGCAATATACATCTCTTCCATCAAATAGCAGAATACCCTGAGGTAGTGGGTGCTATAGATAGCACATACATATGCATCAAAGCACCACCTGGTGAGCAGGGTAGGGTCTACATCAACCGCAAGGGCTTCCCCTCCATCAACTGTCAGGTCATGTGCGATGCCCAGGGCATTATAATGAATGCGTGTGCTGGCTGCCCTGAAAACTATCATAACTCCCGCATCTGGCATCTGATGCAGCTGTACCAATGCCAATGGGGACATCCCTTACGGTCACCTAGTGGGGATTCTGTTTATGCACTGGAGCCATGGCTGATGACACCCATCAGAAATGCACACACACCTGAACAAGAACTCCATAATGAGGCACACGCACAGAACAGAATCATAATTGAGCATGTGTTTGGGATGCTCAAGTCACAGTTCTGGTGCCTGGACATCTGGTGGAGCCTTGCAGTATTCACCAGCTACATGTACCCAAATTGTCTTCATATGTGCCATGCTACACAAAATGATCCTGCAGAAACAGCTGCAGCAGGTACAGCATGGGGCAGGGTCACACAGCCCCCCACCATTGCCAAGGCCTGCATAGGCACAAAGGGACTCGGAGGATGAACAACCTAAGCCTGCCCCAGTAGGCAGAAGGAGGGGTGCCCAGTATGCCCTGGCCTTGGCAAAGAGGAAACAGATAGCACATACACTGACACAGCAGGGACCCAGGGAATGACACCTCTCTCTGACTCAGACATACAGTAAAAGGGATGCCAAACACAACACTACCTGTGACTAACTATGTATAGGGAGTGTACTATGTGCATTCAACATGGGCAGCCCTCCAGCACCATTCTCATTACTGGCACAGCCACAAGGTAGGTCACTCTTCCTACCAGTTGCTGAATGGAGTAGTATGTGCTGTTACCTGTATCTATGGTATGGGATGTGAGCATGCAAGGGAATTGGGTGGCTGAATAGGATGCCAACAGATAGTAGACACCTATAGTGGCAGGATGAGATCTGTAACAAATACTGGTGTCACCATAGTAGCCAGTACTAGACAAGGTGACAAAACCCACTGCAGGAAATGTGCTGGGCCACATGTGTGGCAAATGCCTCTGGAATCCCTCAGCATTATAGTGTCTGTGGTGCTAGTGCTAACTGTGCAACATGACTGTACAAGTCAGTACTCATCTAGCAGTTGTATACACATACCTGTGGAATATAAACCTGTGTGTGCTTGAGTGTAGTGTGTCTGCCTCTAGATGAATGGGTTATGGCCCATGCACACACACTTCACTTTTCATTGCCCTACTATAGCAAGCCTGCTGATGTCTTCACCTTGAAATACACCTTTGGGGAAGGAGTAGCCTAGTAATCACCATGGAGCATCCCATAACTGTGTGATAAACTAGTTAGGTAGGAGGTCTATTCCCAGACATGGCAAGTGTGGATGTTTGTCTGTGTAGGGAGACCATTCACATTCACTACAACCTTCAGTGCCCTTCTTTGGCAAGCCTGCTGATGTCATTCACTCTGAAATACATCTTTGGGGAAAGATTAGCCCAGTAATCTCCATGGTGTGTCCTATAACTGTGTAATGCTGTAATGTAATATACTAGTTAGGTCGGAGTTCTCTTCCCAGACATCGCAAGTGTGGATGTTTGCATGTCTGTGTAGAGAGCAATGCTTTTGAGGCAATTCACAGTCACTACAACCTCCAATGTCCATCTTTGGCAAGCCTGCTGATGTCATTCACTTTGAAATGCACCTTTGGGAAAAAAATAGCCCAGTAATCTCCATGACGCATCCTGTAACTTTGTAATGCTGTAGTGTGATAAGCTAGTTAGGTAGGAGTTCTATTCCCAGACATGGCAAGTGTGGATGTTTGTGTGTGTGTGTTTGTTTGCCTGTGTCAGAAACAATGCCATTGAGGCCATTCACAATCAATGCAACTGCCAGTGCCTTTCTTTGGCAAACCTGCTGATGTCATTCACTCTGAAATAAACCTTTGGGGTAAAAATAGCTGTGTAATTTCTGTGGTGCATCCTACAACTGTGTAATACTGTAGCGTAATATACTAGTCAGATAGGAGTTTTATTCCCAGACATGGCAAGTGTGTATCTTTGTGTGTGGTTGTATGTCTGTGCAGCGAGCAATGCTTTTGAGGCCATGCACAGTCACTACAGCCTCCAGTGCCATTTTTTGGCAAGCATGCTGATGTCATTCACTTTGAAATACACCTTTGGGGAAGGAGTAGTTCAGCAGTCTCTGTGGTGCGTCCTGTAACTGCGTAACACTGTAGTGTCATAAACTAGTAAGGTAGGAATTCTATTCCCAGACATGGCAAGTGTGGATGTTTGTTTGCCTGTGTAGAGAGCAATGCTTTTGAGACCGTTCACAGTCACTACAACTTCCAGTGCCCTACTTTGGCAAGCCTGCTGATTTCATTCACTCTGAAATACACCTTTGGGGACAAAGTAGCCCAGTAAAATCCATGGCACATCTTATAACTGCATAATGCTGTAGTGTAATATACTAGTAAGTTAGGAATTCTATTCCCAGACATAGTAAGTGTGGATGTTTGTGTGCCTGTGTAGGGAAAAATGCTCTTGAGGCCATTCATAGTCACTACAACCTCTAGTGCCCTTCTTTACAAGCCTGCTGATGTCATTCACTGTGAAATGCACCTATGGGTTAAAAGTAGCCTAGCAATCTCCATGGTGCATCCTATAACTGTGTAATGCTGTAGTGTGATAAACTATTTAGGTAGGTGTTCTATTCCCAGACATGGCAAGTGTGAAACTCTGTGTGTAGGGCGCAGTGATTTCTTGGCCATTCACAGTCACTATGCACACCTACAAATGGAGAACATTGATAACTGTGCAGTAACAGAGACCTGATCCAAGCCTCCAGAGAGCACCCCTGCAATACCAGGTACAGCTCTCACCACACCTGTTGGCCACCAAACCAGCACCAAAACAATAAAGGTGGAGGAGTGTCCATATTCACCAAGGATATTCACACCACCGAGGTGCTTGCCCAACAGAATGTGCCTGAAATACCCCTGGTGCAACTAACAGTGGGTTAGACTGCATTTCAAATTGTATAGCTTACTACAGATCCTCCACCATGCCTCATGATACCCACTACAGCTTTTGAAACATACTGTGAAATATTATGATACAAGCAAACACCCTAATACTGTGTGACTTACAATACCCTGCCATTAACTGGGAAAACTACTTGTGTACCAACATATGTGCCCAACGGTTCTTGGAAGTCATAATTCCAAATGCCTTGGATCATGTAACTCATAGTCCAATGAGGAGCTGAAATATCCTAGACCTGGTCATTACCAACATGGGACATCAATGCTCTACACCTATGGTCTCCCCATTGGTGGTCAGGTATGCCAATGAGCTAATCACCCTTAACATCAACATTTCCACCTACACCCCAGTAAGGATACCTCTGTAACACATATCTGCAAAGCCAATGTCATGCTACACATTTCAGATGTGACTAACATCATGACACCCATGCAGAAGGGAACTGAAAGGACAACTGCTGAATCATACATGAAGGCACCATATGAGCACATCCACTCGTGCATGAATCATGCCATCTAATAGTGAACCAAGATGCTCCCCATCCAAGAAAAGGATGTCAATGTCATGGGCCCCTGCCATAAATATACTGTACAACAAAAGGAGGAAATTCATGCAGACATGGGGGACTTTCCAGGATGCAAAATACTCCCTTACCAGCTACAATAGAAGGCAGAGACCCCTCATAACATCCACCAAGGCTAGTTATGAACATAATATAGCCACAGATGTCAAAGACAACTGCAAGCCGTCCCATAGCAATGTGAGGAATCTAAATGGCAATGCTCAGAACTGCTGTGAGCTACAACAGGATGGTACTAAATCTACTCCTCCCAGGGATATTGCCAATATCCTGGCAGATTGATTCACAGCCAACTGCACCCTCCTCCCAACCCCCATAGGGCCCATCTCAACACGGATAGATTGCCATATTCTGGTAATAATGGCCACAGAGGTAAAAACCACACTCTACAGAGCTATGACAACAGCAGCCATGGGACCAGTCAACATCCTGGGCTATGTACTACATGAGCTACAAACTGCACTTGCACCTTACCTACATGCCATGTCTAATCATAGCCACACCTCAGGCTTCATTCCCACTGTGTGGCACACAGCTACAGTTATCCCAGTCCATAAGGGGGGATCCACCTTGAATCCTGGGAACTACAGCCCTAGCAGTATGACGTGCCTGATCTGTAAAGCCATGGAATGTATTATCATGGAAATTAAAACAAAGGCATTGACAACCTGCAAACACTGGACCCTAACCAGGTTGGGTTTGTGAAGGGACAATCATGTCACCTCAAACTGAATGGCAACTGTGACTCCATCTCCAGAGCTTTGGATGAGGGTAAGGTGGTTCACACAGCCTATGTGGACTGCGCCAAGACCTTTGGAACCATTCCTCAGTCTGGAATCATAAGATAAATGTATCATGCTGGCCATTAATCTCAATGTCACCTGATGGGCTGCCAATTGCTGTACTGACACAACACACACTGTAAATGTAGGTGACACTAACCCCGAGCCCCAGACAAGTGACAGTTGGAGTACCTTAGGGTTCAGTCCTGGCACCGCCCTTGTTCGGCATCTACTGCTGTGAAGTACAGTCCAACAGTAAGAGACACTGGCAAACAAAGGTCGCAGATGAGTGCACACTGGGAGCCAATATTGAATCCCCACATGATGTGGATATTCTACATAAGGGCCTTACAGAAAGACATGCTTGGTGCCTGAGCCATGGCTTCAAGATCAATGCCAAGAAATATTTAGCTATCCCCATTGGGAGGGGACATGTACCTGTGAAGTACCACATAGCTGGCAGTACACTAAACACCTAAAGTGTGATAACAGACTTAGGGACACAGGTGGACAGTGGTCTCACCTTTGATAACCACATCGCCACAATAGTCAGGAAACCCACCTATGTGGCACATCTCCCACTAAGGGCTTTACATCCAGGAAAAGGAGGCCATTCTTCCACTGTAGGCATCTCTCAGTAAACCCAGTACAGACTACAATGGCCTGTTATGTATGTACCTCACAAGACATCTGCAACAAGTAGACAGGCTGCAGACATACCTCACAAAATGACCACAGGCCTAAACCAGATGCCCTATGCTGACCATCTGAAAATCAGCCAGCAATACTCTGTCACATATTGTGTTCTCAGGGGCGATCTCTGCTTAACATAACATGCCATGCCAAACCCACAGTTGTTGGATATATAACACTTAGAGAATTCCAAACCCTCACAACCACATGCTCCAGGGATCCAAATCCTGTCATCACAATAAATAATACATGCAGGAGGGATGTGTTCCTGACCCAGAGACTCCCCAAACTCTGGAATAGACTGCCAACAGATGTTAAGCAGAGTGCCCCTTTGGACCTCTTCAAAAGGAACCTGGATGATTGGATGGGAGATAGGACATTCACCCTGGGGATCATGTCAGCTGCCCTGCTAGACAGGGGTGCAGGCAAGTATATATAGTGAGGAGTCATAGCCAGAGAAATATCATGTCTAGGCATGTATACAGCCTAGGGATGATAGCCTAGCATCAATGTATGACCCTATGAACCTATGAACTGCACCTTCCATTGGACAACCTTGGCAAGGTTGCTGATGTCAGTCACTTTGAAATACACCTTTGGGGAAGAAGTAGTCCAGTAATCTCTGTGGTGTGTCCTATAACTGCATAATGCTGTAGTTTGATATCATAGTTTGGTAGGATTCTATTCCCAGACATGACAAGTGTGGATCACCAAGTTGAACGAACACTAGTAAGAATAAAAAGATCCGTGACTCGATAAAACCACAGCTTTATTGTAAATGTAGAATCACTGACTTAGTGCTTTCACCTATAACTTTGGGCTTCTTCAGAGTCAGTTACACTAAAAAAAAAATCAGGACTTTTATAGTGCTAAACAGGCAATCAGCCAATATAAAAAACATCCATTAAAATCAATTATCCACTTAACTATTTATCCCAGCCCCTGCTGCAAAGGAAAAAAAACAGCACAAGAAATACTATGATAAACCACATGTTAAAACAGAAAAAAATAGTTGTAATAAACTGTTTCATATAAACCCCTTTGACAAGTGTGGATGTTTATCTGTATAGGTAGCAATGCTTCTGAGGCCATTCACAGTCAATACAACCTCCATTGCCCTTCTTTGGCAAGCCTGCTGATATCATTCAACTTGAAATACACCTTTGAGAAAAAGTAGCCCAGTAGCCTCTGTGGGGCATGCTACAACTGTGTAATGGTATAATGTGATGCATTAGTGAGGTAGGAGTTCCAATCCTAGACATGACAATGGTGAGACTCATTCTGTGGGAGAGTGTGTCTGTGTTTGTCATTTGCATCCTGTGTGGAGGTGGCTGTGAGTGTGTAACAACTGGACTCATTGTGGAGTGGGTTTTGCAAATTTCTTACATGGTGGGCCTATTATATGTCACAATGTCCACCTTACAAGGATAACAGATGTAAAACAGCAGAGAGGCTGGGGTTGGCAATCCATACCCCTACATGTGACATCAAGGCCTGGCAAATAAATTAGGCAACCCCTGTATTACCCAGAGAACACTCTCAACCCATGTCTCATACACAAACACTCAGTTAGGCAACAACTGCTTTGTTGTTAGTTCCCTGCATATTGCCCACAGATAGTAACCACGGTGTGATTGCAGCAGACTACAGATGGCATGGCACCCTGTTCCATCACTACAATAGGCACATAATTGCAGACAGTGTGCCTTCACTTTGTTCCACACAGGACACCTGCAACAGCTGTAGTGTCATCAAATGTGACCCACAAATGACATACCATGCCTTAAACACATGCCCTGTATGGACAGATGCCACTGACACCAGGGTATAACTGTATCATGCTGTCAATGTGGGTGCAGGGTCAACCTGGTGTCCACTGTCAGTTCCCACAACATAAGGCCAGGAATGGCACATCTGATGATAATCTGTGTACACAACATGGCCCAGACACCCCAGGTATAGTTCCACATGTCACAGAACATGCATGTGGGACGTGTGCACATCTCAGACACCATTCATGTCATGGACGATAAAACACATACATGGCAAGCATTGCAAAGCACTGCCCACCCACAATAGTAACCCAGATGACTGGATGGTGAATACAATACCAACCATTGTGGGCCAAGCCTAACACTACACCACTGAGCCACACTACAGACCATTGTCATGTGGCCTGATGCCAAGGTATACCCTTCACCTAGCCTTGTACAGCCTTCTGGCACAGTCAACCACTACACACCTGTGAAGCAATGCACCCATGCATGTCAGTACTGGCAACCTGTGTGTGTGTGTGTGTGTGTGTGTGTGTGTGTGTGTGTGTGTGTGTGTGTGTGTGTGTGTGTGTGTGTGTGTGTGTGTGTGTGTGTGTGTGTGTGTGTGGTGTATGATGATTTTGACCCCATTCACACTCACTATAACTCCTATTGGTCTACTGAAGCATGCTGTCTGATGTCAGCCACCTTCACATACCCTTTGCCCATATATCATCCAGATAACCCCTGTGGTGCATGTGATACCTGTGTATTAGTGTATTGTGGCAAACTAGCTAATTAGGAAGTCTATTCCTGACTGCCAACTGTGTTAATGTGTGTGAGTCCCTGAGAGAGTGTGGCTGTGTTGACATTGACACCTGTTCATGTTGACAGGCACATGTACTACACCTACTTTATCGCTCCTATATCACTGTTGCAGATGTCACTCACCATCAGATATACCTTTGGACATCTCCCCAACATGTAAGCTCTGTGGTACATGTAATAACTGCATCGACATATGATAGTAATACATAGTCAGTCAGGGGTACAAAACCCTGTACTGGTAAGTGTGTGACACATGCATGCTTATGTTTTATTCTACCTCTCTTACTTTGTCTCTATCTGTCTCTCTCACTCCCTCTCTGGTGGATGTGGAGAAGTACACTTGCTTTGTTTAGGCAGCAGCTTGTATTTTGTAAGTGATACTTATGATCAGCTGATGGCCTCTGCATGAATTGCAGTCCCCCTCTAGCTGATTGCATGTGGAACAGCTGTGGTAACATTCCCATAGTCAATTGCATGGAAACACATGCCAATATCTAGGAACATCATGTGGGTTTTCGGCCTTTTCATTCACTGTGAGCAGGACCTCTTGTTGGTATTTAGCAAACAGCATCACAGATGTTATTTGGATTTACCTCTAACAACATACACTGTGGAGACATGCCAACAAACAGAGGGGGATGTGCCAGACATGACTACAGAATGTAGGTGTTGCTCTTCTGCATTTGGAGTAATGTTGATTTAACAGGGTGTGTGTGGATATGGCTGGTCTACATGATTTATACCTGTCATGACAGTGTTATGTGTTTGAGGAAACTCCCACCTGTAGGGTTATCTGCAGACTGGGCAGTGTTTGGAGTCTTATGTTTCTTGTGCTACTCAAAGATCACCTATCTTAGAACTGCAGAAGCATAGTCTGAGGATTACAGTCAGTACATGGTGACAGCCATGAGAGTTACTGACTTCATATCCCTCATAGGACATATGTCACAACAAACCGTGTTACAACAGTAAATGTATGAAGGTATCACAGCAACATGCCAATATTGGCCCAGTGTTTGTGGCACCAGCCACAAGTCTGTCAACCTTTGTACATATGTCATGCAGTAAGAGGTGCATATGTTCTGTACACTATTATTTATTGACATCACACCTGATAACAAGCCAGTCAGATATCAGACTGCTAGACATGTTATGTATAGTAAGGGTTATTTCTGAGGACATAACTGTGGGCATTCTGCGGTTGTGTGTACAGTACTGGGGTCTGTGTACTTATGGTGATTGTCGACAGTATGTGCATTGCGAATACGTACCTTGGCCTGTGCACAAACTGTGGTAGATGCCATTGTTCTTGGTCCTTTTCTATCTGATATTACATGCTGCTCCAGTGTATGGTACCCTATTGGCTCACATGTTTGTAGGTCCAAACACACACATATCAAGAACCACAGACAGGCATTGGACCACACTGTGTCATGACCTAGTTTATGTAGGGTTAGTGTGTGAGTGGCTTATATGAGGATGGTGTTTATCAGACAGTCCATATAGTGTCATATTAGGCTTGTGTACCATATGTGGCTGTGGCTGTGTTCACATTGATTGTGGGTCTGCACTTTCTCACAGGTGTTTGTTACTCTGTGCTGTGACATGCCTGTAGAGCCTGCTATATTTGAAAGTACATGTGTATTCCCCCATACACATGTACCTTCAAATATAGCAGGCTCTACATTCATGCTATATTTAAAGGTACATATGTATTCCCCCATACAAAATGTAGTCCAGTGTTGTGGCAGTCTGCTTGAAGTTTGCACAGTGCTTTGTTACATGCCTAGCAGCTTAGTGTAATTACCCAGTGTGCTGTCATGTCCAGATATTTGAAATACATACTGCTGCCAGGCCACCATAACTGTTCTGTATTTCTGACAAAGCAGTGGGATTCTCTACAGATGTATGTCACTAACTACTGGGTAGTTTGTGGCCATGTGACCTCTGCACTACCAGTTATTATGTGTCAGGACAGACAGGCATGTGTGAATTAATAAACTGTGTGGGCATATGTAGTCCAGTATGTACGTGATATACCCATGTACATGGCTGTTAACATCCACATTGTCAGGCTTGGTCAACATGTCTTGCACAAAGGGGATCTGTGTACACCTCTGGACTGACCAGAGTGAGCCAGACTGTCCACATATATTGGTCATATCTCTGCTGCAGTCCACAGGATCATTACTGTGCTATCAGTGGCACTGTACTATAATGTCCTTAGGATGTCTGTCAGAAACCGATGGTGTACATGTCAAAAGCAGATGTGACCTCCCACACACAGCATGACTGTTAAGACAACCCCTGTTACAGTAGCAACAGTCTACATATATACCTGCAATACACACATGACATCCCCTTGCACTAAGAGGTTGAGACTACTGGTGCTGAGGTAGGACTCTACTCCATGTTCTGGACATATGGTAAATATATATGTATATAGATACATAGATACATATATCCATATATCTATATAGATATATGCACATATACATATCTACATACATATATGGATATATATATATATATATATATATATATATATATATATATATATATATATACACACACACACACATATACAAACACGTACACACACACACACACACACACACACATATATATATATATATATATATATATATATATATATATATATATATATATATATATATATATATATATATATATATATATACACACACACACACATATACACAGCTAGATATGCCTGCACATATACATAGATATATGTGCACATATATTTATGGATATCTGCATATATATTGACATAAATAGGTATATCTGTTCATATATATATATATATATATATATATATATATATATATATATATATATATATATACACACATATAGTTATAGATATCCACATATATATCGACATAAATAGGTATATATGCACATATAGGCTGTACATACATATATATATATATATATATATATATATATATATATATATATATATTATATGCAGAGAGACCTAGAAATGGCCATATATATGATGCACTATACATATGTGTATAAATATATATGAACATATATGTGTATGTACATGTAGTCATATATCTACCTATGTATATGTATAGATCCATATCCTTGTCATGTGTAAACATTACTGTTGTGTACACCTTCCCAGATGTATCACACCATATGTATCTGATATGTGTATATTTAGATATAATAACATATGTGATGCAACAGTAATATCACTAACAAGTACAACAGAATTGTGGAAGTCACAGTAAATGTTCAATACTATTCAATATGTGTACTGACAGATATATTGGAAAAACAACAGCTGTCTTCTCAGGTGTCATGGCATAGTGGTTAACTGTTGTGACTATAGTGTACAGGGTCCTTGGTTCAAAACATGCAAGGGCTGTATATTTTGTTGCTGGGCAGAACAAGGGCTGCTGAATATAGAGTGGTTAAGGCAGTTTTAAGCAGCTTTAAGCACGTTTGCGTGAATTTGTGTGAAGCTAAGCAGTGCACATGTACAGTTAAACATACGGATGCTGACACCGTGTAGACTTCGCTTACCAGTGCACAAATGTGCTTAGCTGTTATATTGCAGCAATGCTGACACCTGCTAAGCATAGCTCAGCCCTGGTAACCAGTGCTCACATCTCAGTGTGATAACATAGCAGGGTAATGACATCTGTAATAAGTATATGTAATGTCATGTGCAAAATATGCATCTATGTGCCGTCATTATAGTAGCAAGGGGTGTGGGTGTCATGTCTAGGACACTTGAGTATATAAGACCTGTACATCACTCTTATCCATGTGAATATATTAAATACAAGGGTAGTAAACCAGGTTACGTGCCGTCACACCGGCATGTAGTGCATCATGCCCAGTGGTGGCTGGTGACTTCAAATTAAAGGGGGGCTGCAGGAGACAGCTGAATGGGTGGGGCCAATGGGAAGGGGTGTGACCAACTGGAAAGGGGTGGCGCTATGCTCAAAACCACAACAACTGGAACTTTAATTAAATACGCTGCCCTGGGTGCCAAACCATCATTACAAAAGTCCAATCAAGACAAAATGAAGTGAAGAAGAAAAAAAATATTTCAATGCATTGGCTACATGACAACTTACTTAAAAAGGTTGTGAGGCATGAAAAAATAAATTGCTTTTTAAATATATTACTGGAATGCCAGTCAAAATCAAGTATTAAAAAACAAGCAGCACTCAGCTCAAACCAATTCTCCTTGCACTGCAGTTCTAATTATAATTTATATCCAGCTTTATAAAATTACCAAGTAACATGCTGAAAGTAACAATCTCTGCGGTACCCCCACTTGTAAAAATGTTTCTTGTCCAAAAAAGTCCTGTTTCCTGACAACAACTATCTACATGTTTCATGAAGAACACATGATCAAAGTAAAAAATGAACAGCGAACAAGAAACAAGCTCAAGATAAATTGCTTAAAGGATTACTGCACAAGTTATGGACCACACATGATAGACTGGCATTCTGTGTAGTTTACGGGTAAAGCCTGCAAAGATAACTGCAAGTCTCCAACAAATGTAATGAGCTTCTGAAAATAATATAATCCTGTCCTTTATTACAAATACTGTCATATGCTTATTAAAGCTTACTTGCATCTTACAATCCCCAACAAGCTTACCTGATGGTCATTAAAGCATTGCTACTTTAATACAGAGCAAGAGGGCACTGCAATAGCATGCATTTTCTGAGTAATTTTCTTCTTCTTCTTTCGGCTTTTCCCGGTTAGGGGTCACCACAGTGGATCACCTGTCCACTCTTGATTGACAGTGGAATTTTACAGTGTCGAGTTGCCAGCCCGGCGCCCAACCTTCCACAGAAGGCACACACATGCACACACTCACACCTAGGGCCAATTTAGAGTGTCCAATCCACCTACAGCATGTCTTTGGGATGTGGGAGGAAACCGGAGCACCCGGAGGAAACCCACGTGACCTCAGGGAGGACATGCAAACTCCGCACAGAAGACACCCCAGCTGAGGATTGAACAGGAGAACCTCTTGCTGTGAGGTGGCAATGCTAACCACTGCACCACCGTGGCCACCCAGTATGCATTTTCTGAATAATAAGAAGCATAAATCAACAGTATAAAAATATGACAGAAAACCAGAACATTCTGCAAAATCAAGGACAGATGAAAAGCCACAGTCATACTTGTGGTCTACCTTGGATGGGGGAATACTCTGCACACTTATACTGCATAACCGCTTCTTGCCTTGCTTGGACACATCCAGAGCCACTACAATGGGGAGTGGAGTGCAAAAAGTAGGTCACAGTTTGAAATGTCTCTGGCTGATGGTGATGGCTCTGACACTCATACCTCTCAACCTCAGAGCCATAAATCTGGACAAACCCATACATAGAAGTGGGACACAGGTCCAAAAATAAAGACAATTTTGAAATATTGCTCTTATAAACTTAGAAAGATAATAGAATAGTAGTAGGTCTTGCATTAGTATGAATTTTTGAAGGGTATGAAATCTGAAACTCAAATGTCTGTCATTATTTTCTAACTTCAATCTTTAATGATTTGCTACTAATTTGCCAGAAAACCACACTTTTATGAAAAACAGACCAAATATGTTATGCAAAAATATAAAATTGCCCACTCCGTCAGGACATTCTGTATGTGTACCAACACATTCTTGGATTAGATAGAAAATGTAGAAATGATACAAATTATTGGCTTGAGTTGGTTTATAATTGTCTATTGTAGATGCTTTTATGTTTAATTTTTTGTGATTTTAATTTCCTGTACTTAGTTAAAATGATATTTATTCTTAATGTATTATAGGGAAATTCAAAATGGAACTAAAACATTGGAAGCAATATTGTACATAATGTAAATAGTGTGTGAAATGTATAATGGTTTGGCAAAACAATAAAAATGATTATTGAAAAAAAAATATATAAAATTGCCACACAATACAGCTGGGAACCTGTCAAAGAAGGGACACATTTTTAAATTAGTACTGTTAACCTGAGCAGCTGACAAAATAAGAGCATCAACATGCATTTCTAAAATAAAAGTAATCTATAAGTATGATCATTACAGTTATTTATAATTGTAAACCCTCCACGATTTCTTCCAAAATTGCCATTTTGCAGAGGGATTATTAGGGGGAGAGCAACATTTTGAGCCAAAATTGGAGACAGTTGAGAGGTTTGGATATTCCTAATTCTATAAAGTGATTTATTTGCACGTACCTCTCAACCTCTTAATACAGGAAGTCTGGATAAGGCCAAATATATTGGGGGAACATACAAACAGTACTAAAAAGACAGTTGATAGAATAAGAGGTCTTGTTTAGCATGCATTTTTCTGAAGGTTACAACGTCTGAAGCTCAATGTCTGTCATTATTTAGTGACTTCATTCCTAAATGATTTGGCAGACAACCACAAATTTTATGAGGAACAAACCAAAAATAAGAAGCAAAAATCTATTCATTCTGCAAAATTCTGGACAGTTGAGAGGTATAGTTCAGCCGGGGCTGTCGGAGTTTGCTGCCCGCCCCCCCCCTCACAAAATCATGGTCGAATGGAGCATCCCCCCTGCAGCCATTCCAATGTCCCATTCCTTGGTTATTTCACCCCATTTGCCATAAACAATGTAATGTGCATACTGCTTTACTTCTCTGATGATATGGATTTCATTTGAAAGTTTTATTTTATATTTTACAGCATAAACCCTAATAGATATTTGCTAAACAAAGCAATGCAGTCTCACAATGAAAATACACTTAGCATTAAAACTTCTCTGCCCTTGAAACTCACATTAATTGAAACAGCAGTGAAACCCACATTCAAAGAAAATACATTTTGTCAGTGGCAGACAAAGATTAATTTTGGGCTATTTTCAAATCATAGGCCCCTTGAACACGAAATATACACATGCTCTTTGATACACCTTAAGGACTGTATTAAATTATATTCCTTGTACAATACAGTACAGTTGTTAGGCATTTTAAATTTATTGTTTTGAACATTTTTCCAGTAAACAATGAAACAAAATGCATGCAGCAATAATGACAAAACTGCCCAATTCAGAACATTTCCATCATAAAAGTCTACTCAAACTTCTACACTCCACCAGTATCAGTAAATATGCACGATCTCTGAAGAAGTAAAAGTCATCTAAATAATTCCACATTGAAGAAATATGTTATCTAATGAAGAGGTTACTGCTAGCAAACAACTTTATATGTCATTGTTTCATCTACAAATAAAGTGCCTGTTGCCCTTGAGGAATAAATTGCCTATGTTGCATTAAAAAATGATAATGCTAGTAATATCACTATAGGGAATGGATGGCAAACTGATAACAAGTTCATAGTTACTAGGTATCTTTGCCAAAGAGGACTGCAGCAGCCATCCCCTTTACAACAGAATACAGTATCAACAATGGATCTACCGACTGTGGGAGTAAAACCCACAGCCTTCTGCATCAAAAGCAAGTACACTACCTGTTGTGCTATTTACAATGTAAGCAGACTCGGCATAAGCAGCACTAAACTTTGTTCATAATTTCATAGGTTCTTAGGTTCATACTAGGCTATCTGCCCTAGGGCATTTATAAGCCTAGCCAGAGTGTGTTTGGCTTTTGCCACCCATTTTAAATGAATTTTGCTAAGCCCTTTTTCGAGGTTAGTATACTGTGCCTCTGTCTAACAGTGACACAGAAGTGATACCCGGGGTAAACCTACTATCTTCCATCCACTAATCAAGATTCCTCTTGAAGAGAGTCAATGAGGGACTCTGCCTAACCTGGACTGGGATTTTATTTCAGAGTGAAGGGAGCCTCTGGGTTATGAATCTGTCCCACCAGCATGTCCTATTTATTTCAGTGCTGAGGTTCAAGTGTCTCGATCGCATAGCTCGATGGGATTTGGATTTTCTGAGGTGCAGCATGTCCATTAATTCTGGGTTGGACATGGCTTTATACGTCAGGCACAGATCGCCTCTGAGCAGGCGGTATGCCACTGAGTAGAGCTGGAGTTTCTTTAACTGGGCAGCATATGGCATCTGTTTGAGCCCTTTGATCCTCTTGGTGAGGTACTTTTGGGGTCTTTCCAGTTGCTGCAGGTGTCTGGTAAGGTACATCCCAAAAGGGGCATTGTACTCAATTATGGGCCTGATGAGAGATGAGTAAAGAGGCACGATGACCTCCCCTGATCTAGATGTGAATCCCTTCATGATTAGGTGGCTATATAAAATGTTTTTCTTACCACTTTGGCCACATGGTTGTCAAATGAGAGATTGTTATCATCTTGGGTCCCCAGGTCCCTAATTACTTCTTCCATACTTAATGGATTACCACCCATGTGGTAATTTGTGGGCACTTTGTTTTAGCCAAAGGGGATGACTATACATTTTTTGGCATTTAGCTTGAGGCCATGGCTCTGACACCAGTTGTCTGTTTCTATGAGGCCCTTTTGTAGGAGTCTTGTGTCAGCTGGAGAGTCGATTATGGCGCCCAGTTTGCAGTCATCTGCGAACTTGGTCAGCCACAGTCCTTCCGTGTTAGCCTGTACCTCCGAGAAATATATACCGAACAAGAGAGGTCCCAGGACTGAGCCTTGTGGGATGCCACTTGCAACTGGTTTGGAGTCTGACATGGCTCAAGCAATTCTAACCATGTGGGTTCTGTCCTTGAGCCAGTTTGCAACCCATCTAGTGACATAGGGGTTTATATTTAAGCTGGTGAGCTTATCTATAATGCCCGAGTGGGGTATTGTATCGAAGGCTTTTGCAAGGTCCAGGTAGGCTGTGTAGACCACCTTCCCCTCGTCAATGGCCTTGGTGACTGTTTCAAAGAAATCAAACAGGTTTAAGAGGCAGGATCTGCCCTTAACAAAGCCAAACTAGGTAGGATCCAGTGTCTGTAGGTCCCCAATATCTTTATTTATGAGGTCCATGATGATCCTTTCCATTCTTTGCAGACCAAGCTAGTCAGGCTTATGGGGCGATAGTTTCCAGGATCCGTTGAGGCACCACCTTTGTGGAGAGGGACCACTGTTGCTGTACGCCACTCTTTGGGTACATATCCTGTACTAAGGCTGAGATTGAACAGTAGTTTTATGTTTGGGTTTGGTTCTTCTTGGAGTTCATGTAGGACGCAGCCCGGGACACCGTCTGGTCCCATTGATGCTGTGTTTTTTGCTTTGGAGAGGGCGGGTCTTACCTGAGCATCTGAGATGTCAGGGGGGGCAGCACTCTGCTGGGATAGATATTTGTCCTTTTGGTGGGGAAGGAGGGGGAGAAGTTTGCGCTGAACTTGTCAGCTAGGATGTTGGCAATGTCTGTAGGTTCGGTGTATTTTTTGTCATTTTGGACTAATTCTGAGCATATCTGGGAATTCCCACCCAGGTTCCTAACATAACTAAAGAAAGCCTTGTGATTATCCTTAGTGTCCTGTGCAATTTTTCTCTGGAAGCTGGCCTTAGACGATTTTATGAGTGCCCATAGTTTTTTGCTAATACTGATCAGCGATGCCTTCCGTTTTTGGGATTTTGCTCTATCATGTAGTAGCTTCCTCCTTCTACTGTATCATTTGTTTATGGCTGGGGTCCACCAGACAGGACGCCTAACTTTGGAGGTTTGGGTCTTGGTTTTATTTGGGATTGCATGATCCATGCATTCCTGAAGGTGTTCATAGAATGTGTTTATAAAGGATTCTGCGGTCTGGGCCGTATTTTCCACAGGCCCGGGGGATTTGAAGGATTCCACATCGGTTTTGAGGAATGTGAAATTTGCTTTAGAGAAGTTTTTCACTGTGGTTTTCTGGGCAGTGGCTGGGGTCGGGATGTGAATATCTAGTGAGATTAGTTTATGGTCTGATCTTACCAGTGAGGGATACACTTCTGGTCTGGAGCATAGAGTCCCCATGTTGGTGATGATCAGGTCCAGTATGTTTTCCCCTCTTGTGGGAGTGGCAACAAGTTGTTCCATAGCATTTGAGTTTATAAATTCTAGTAACCTTTGGACTATGGTGTTGGAGCTAGAGTAATGCTCCCAGGCTATGTTAGGGTAGTTGAAGTCACCCAATATAATGGTGTTTGGAGAGACCTTCATATTTTCTAGTGTCCTCAGGAAGGCCGATTGGGGTTCCTGGGTTTGGGAGGGTTGTCTGTAGCAGGCTATAAACTGGAAGGCAGTTTTACCTACTGTTAGTTGCACATGGATAGTCTCTGATGCTTCGTGCTGTGCCACCAACCTGGAGGTGTGGGTATCTTTGACGAATATTGATACTCCCCCCTCCTTTTGTGGTTCGGTCCAAGTTTTGGGGCCGAAAAGCATGGTATGAGGTATAACCTGGTAGTGCTGGGGTGCTCTCGGGAGCCTTGAACCAGGTTTCTGTTACTGCACAGATATCAGTGTTCTCCATGCTAAGGAGAGTTTCGAGTGCGTGCATCTTGAGGTTTAGACTTCTAGCGTTGAGTAGCATTACTCTTAGTTTCTTATCCCTTGTGATACCTATGGAGGTGGGTTTGTCTTTTGAGCCTTGCCTAAAAAAGGCACTATGGGGGTGGCAAGAGCCTTGCCAATATCCGAAAGCCCAGGGGTGACAGGTGCAAGCCATCCCTAGCAAAGCATCGTGGCTTGTCGAGCATGTCATCCCAGGCAGACAGGCATTGGATCCCCTTTGAATGACACCAATACTTAAGCCAGTTGTTGAAATTGATCATCTTGTCTTCATATTGTGGCATCATTCTTGGTGAGGGTAAGATGCTACTCAAGGTCAGGGTCATACTGGCCTGGGCTACATGCTCAGAGAGCTCCTCTATGTCTCTTTTCATGCAGTCCAGGGAGGTACATCTCAGGTCTTTCACACCAGCATGGACAATGACTAAGTCATATTTGTACTTGCCTTGGAGTGACCTGAGTGCTTGTGTTATGTGGCGGATCCTAGCGCCCGACAGGCAGCTCACCGTAACCTTCTCCTTGTCCAGCCTGGTGAGCAGGACGTCAGTGTGCTTGACGATAGAGTCACCTATTACAAGTGTATCAGGTGTGTTGTTTAGCCTTAAGGGCTGTGGCTGTTCAGCACACTGGCTTTGTGAGCTATGTATTGCACGTGTTTTGTTTTGGGGTAGCGGTTGCTTGGGTGTCTGCTTTGGAGGTCTTTTGTTTAGAGCCTCTGAGTATGTTTTTGTGTGTTTATGTGTTTGGTTTGCTGTCGTGGTAGGTCTATGTGAGACTGGAATTGTAGTGAGTGTGGTTTCCTTCTCCTCCTGACTGGTTACACCAGTACTGAGTTGAGAGAGCTTAGCCACCAGTTTGGCTATATGGTTGCATCTCTCACATGTGTTGGAATTTGTTGGGAGGAGGAGAGGGTTGTCTGTGTACATGAGGCAGTTGTAACATTGCCTCAAGATTCCCAGATTCACCAGCTGGACTGGAAAGGAGATTGACAACTGACCTTTGGACATGCTAAAATAGTATTGGGAATTCCTTTATAATTGAAAAAAAGGGCCACTGGGGAACAAGGTACTCAAGGGGAGTTTGTGAGGGTGTAGTGCTTTTAATTTTTTAGTGCTGACTTATATAATTGCTTTAGTGAGCAAGTGCCAGCCTTTAGAGTGGGAATTGGGTGTTTATTATGAGAACTAGATAAGTTCTAAGGGAAAAAGTGAAGAGCAGACTTTGTGGAGCCGAGAATGGTTTAAACCAAATTAAGCCGCGCTGCCCGATGCTGCGCTATGCGCAAAATCGCGCAAAGCCGTGCTAAAGCGGGTTTTATACAGGGGGACTTGAAAGAGCTAGAAATTGGCACAAAACTGCCAATAGACTACAAGATTCTTGTGCTGGGAACACTCCTCCAGGGATAGATAGGCTGCTCCAAGCTCCCCACTGCCACTGGTGAACAAAGAAGCCTCTTTTTATCCAAGAAAGGAAATAGGCAACACAGGAACTTTCCAAAAGTCCATAATACAGCAAAGCCTGCATTTGGACTACTCTAGGTCAGGAAAGACCGGAAACAAGGAATTTTTTTTTCTCTTTTTTGCAACAAACAGCAGGAAGATGCAATAAATATGTAACACAGGCTAGTGCACTTGAGTGTGTAGCCTCAACAGGTAAATGCAACAAACAGGACAAACTTTAAAAGTGGAGGTGCAAAAACAACTTTAAACAGTTTAAAACAGTTCAAGAATCAGAAATACTTGCAGTTTAGCTAGATTGGACAGTCACCCAGTAGTAGCAGGAAAAAAACACTTTTATCAGGTTAGCAGTCGCTCTTTTAGCCTCTCTGCTGTTAGCACCACTCTGCAGGACAACGAGGAGCTTGGCTAAGTAGTAACAAGTGCACAAACCGCGCCAAAGCAGGTTTTATACAGGGGACTTGAAAGAGCTAGAAATTGGCCCAAAACGGCCAATAGACTACCAGATTCTTGTGCTGGGAACACTCCTCCAGGGATAGATAGGCTGCTCTAAGCTCCCCACTGCCACTGGTGAACAAAGAAGCCTCCCTTTATCCAAGAAAGGAAATGGGCAACACAGGAACTTTCCAGAAGTCCAGAATACAGCAAAGCCTGTATTTGGACTACTCTAGGTCAGGAAAGATGGGAAACAAGGATATATTTTTTTACTTTTTTGCAACAAACAGCAGAAAAATGCAATAAATATGTAACAGAGGCTAGCGCACATGAGTGTGTAGCCTCAACAGGTAAATGCAACAAACAGGACAAACTTTAAATTACAAGTGCAAAAGCTCGCTAAAGCTGGCTTTAAAGCAGGGGGTTAGAAAGAGATAGGAAATGGCCCAAAACAGCCAGTAAGCTACAGGTCACTGGGCTGGAACCACTCCTCAAGGGACAGATAGGCTGCTCAGAGCTCCCCACTCTCACTGGTGAACAAAGAAGCTTCCTCCTATCCAAATAAGGATATGGGCAACACAGGAACTATGACACAGCCCAGAGATCAGCAATACCTGAAGAGTGGACTATTCTAGTTCAGTAAAGGCAGGAAACAAGGATTTTTTTTTTTTTACAAAGTAGCAGAAATTAGGTACAGAAACACAGTAAATGTTTTAATTCGGCTAGCGCACTTGAGTGTGTAGCCTACCAGTTAAACTAAGCAAAAACAAACTTTAAAAGTGCAAAAAAAACTCAGAAATACAGGCAGGAATGCAATAAAACAACTTTGCAGAGCTTATTTAGTTAAAGAAACAGAGAAGTCTGTATATACAGAAAAGCAGCTAAAACACACAAACACTTCAGAAACCTAGAGCACTTGAGTTGTAGCAATATTAAGGCAATTACAATTATAATAAATGCTTTGAAATATACTCTATATTTCCAAAATGTTTGAGAAGCACAGTCAGAACACAAGGAGGTTCAGGCAAAAAAAAAGTTTTTTTTTTTTTTTTTGAAAGGGAAAAAGGAGAAACAGAAGGCCTTATCAAATGTTCTCTCTGTACTAGGTAGAATGAGCTAATGACACTAGACTGGGAGGAGTGTCACAGATCAGATTTACAGTAGGGGCGGGCAACTGCAAAGCCACCAAGTATAAGAGCAAGACACCAACTGGGCTGGAGGGTGGGGACAATAGCCTACAGCCAGTAGCACTAGAGAAAGCCACAAACAGATAAAGATTTGTAAAGATACAGAATGCTTTTAACTGCAGACAAATCAGTTACTTGTGCAGATTAGTTAATAGCAATAAAATACACTTGAATACTAAAAAGCAGACAATAAAAGTGCTATATATTAATTGTTAAAAACAATAATCTGTATAAATAATAATAAAAAAAACAGGATACTTATATATCTCAGCTGACAGCTGCGGTCAACAACTCTTATCCACTCTGCTCAGTGTGTATAGCAGCTCTCAGCTCCTTGTAAAATCTACTCGACACTCAGCTGTATCTCTGAACTTTGCAGCAAAAGAAGTCTGGAAAAAGCCAAAATTTATTTGGGGGGGGACAAAAGCCCAAAAACCAGGGACACATTTTAAACATTGCTTGTATAATGTTGAAAAGTTGCTAGAATAAAATGCTGTGTTACCACCATACATTTCACTGCAAGTATTGAACCCAGGACCCTGTGCAAAACAGCCAGAGCAACATACCACTATGCCAAATCATCTATTTTTATGAAAGAAAGGAAGACTAAAATGTAAATGGCTACCATTTAGTGAATTCAGCTCTCACCATAGGTCTCAACCTTGGCACAAAAAACCTGGACAAAGCCAAAAATGGGGGAATACAGTCCAAAAAATAGGGACAAATATCCACTGAGGACACCAGAGCAAACTCACAGAAACACAGGGAGGACATGCAGACTCCACACAGAAGGCACCCCAGCCAAGAATCAAACCAGACAACCCATGGCTGTCAGGCAACACTGCTACCACTGCACTACTGGCTGTGTTAAGTAACAAAAATACAGAAACCACAGATTTTATGAGGAACAGAACAAATATGAGGCAAAAATCTGCAAATGTTTTACAAATGGTGGTGGGTAGGGAATTCAGGCTTTTGTCACTTAGGTTCATAGGTTCATAGGTTCATAGGTTTATACTAGGCTATCTGCCCTAAGGCATTTATAAGCCTAGCCCAAATTATTGTGGCTTACGCCACCCCTTATATGAAAAAATACTGTGCCCATTAGTTTGTTATGCCTCTGTCCAGCAGTGACCCAGAGATGATTCCTGGGGTAAACCTACGATCTCCCATCCACAGGTCTAGATTTCTCTTGAACAGAGTCAGCGAGGTGCTCTGCCTCACATGGACCGGGATTTTATTCCACAGCATAGGGAGTCTCTGAGTGATAAATCTATCCCTCCAGCACGTCCTATTTATATCCGTGCTAAGGTTTAAGTCGCTTGCTCTAGTGGTTTTGGTGGATTTGGATTTTTTGAGGTGGAGCATGTCCATTAATTCCGGTTGGACATGGCCTTGTATGTCAGGCACATGTCACCTCTGAGCAGACGGTATGCGACTGAATAGAGCTGGAGTTTCTTCAATCTGGCAGCATATGACAGATTTTGGAGTCCCTTTATCCTTTTGGTGAGAAACTTTGGGGTCTCTCCAATTGCTGCAGATGTCGGGTGAGATACATCCCGAATGGGGCATTGTACTCGATTATTGGTCTGATAAGTGAAGAGTACAGGGGAACAATGACCTCACTAGATCTGGATGTGAATCCCTTCATGATCAGGTGGGCAATGTAGAAGGTCTTTCTAACCACTTTAGCAATGTGAGTGTCAAAAGAAAGGCCACTGTCAACCTGGGTCCCCAGGTCCCTGATAACCTCTTCTGTGCTTAGTGGATTGCCACCTATATGGTAGCTTGGGGTTACCTTGTTTTTCCCGGGTATGACTATACATTTTTGGCGTTTAACTTCAGGCCATGGCTCTGGCACCAGCTATCTGTTTCCGTGAGTCCCTTCTGAAGGATATCCGTGTCCGATGCACTTTCCACTATGGCCCAGTTTGCAGTCATCTGCAAACTTTGTCAGCCAAAGTCCTCCCATGTTGGCCTGTACTTCTGAGAAGTAGATGCCAAACAATAGGGGCCAAGGACCGAGCCCTGTGGGACACCACTTGTGACCGGCTTGGAGTCTGACACAGCGCCAGCAACTCTAACCCTGTGGGTTCTGTCCTTAAGCCAGTTTGCAACCCATCTTGTGACATATGGGTTTACATTTAAGCTGGTAAGTTTTTCTACAATACCCAGTGGGGTATTGTGTCGAAAGCCTTTGCAAGGTCAAGGTAGGCTGTATGGACTGCCTTTCCTCATCAATGGCCTTGGTGACTATTTCGAAGAAGTCGACCAAGTTCAAAAGGCATGATCTTCCCTTGACAAAGCCAAACTGGGTCGGGTCCAATGTCTGCAAGTCCCCTATATCTTTGTTTATGAGCTCCATTATGATCCTCTCCATAGCTTTGCAGACTAGACTTGTTAAGCTTATGGGGCGGTAATTACTAGGGTCCGTAGAGGCGCCACCTTTGTGGAGTGGGGCCACAGTTGCCGTACGCCACTCCTTGGGCACGTATCCTGTGGTAAGGCTGAGATTAAACAGCTGCCTTATGCGGGTTTAATTCCTCATTTAGCTCGTAGCACACAGCCGGGGACACCATCCGGTCCCATTGATGCTTTGTTTTTAGCTTTAGAGAGAGCAGCTTTCACCTGCGCATTTGAGATGTCCGGGAGGCTGCACTCGGCTGGGATAGTTATCTCTCCTTTAGGGGGGGAGAGGGTGAAGTTTGCACTGAACCTGTCTGCCAGTATGTTGGCAATGTCTGTGGGTTCAGTGATTTTTGTATCATTTTGGACTAATTCTGAGCATATCTGTGAGTTTCCACCCAGGTTCCTAACATAGCTGAAAAAGGCCTTATGATTGTCCTTTGAATCCATGGCAATTTTTCTCTCAAAATTGGCCTTAGTTGATTTTATGAGTGCTCGTATTTTTTACTAATAATGATCAGGGTGACTTCCCTTTATGGATTTTGTTCTATCATGTAATAGCTTTCTCCTCTTATTGTAAAGTTTGTTAATGGCTGGGGTCCACCAGACTGGACGTTTGCCCTTTGTGGAAAGAGTCTTGGTTTTATTTGGGATTGCCTGATCCATGCAGTCCTGGAGGTGTTCATAGAAGGCATTTGTAAGGGCTTCTGCAGCTTGGGTTGTGGTTTCCTCTGACTCAGGGGCTTTGAAGGATACCACACCAGTCTTGAGTAGTGTGAAGTTTGCTTTAGAGAAGTTCTTCACTATGGTCTTTTTTGTTTGGGGTGGGGGCGGGATGTGGATTTCAGTGAGATTAGTTTATGATCAGATCTCACCAATGAGGGATATACTTCCGGTGTGGAGCATTTTGTCCCCATGTTTGTGACAATGAGATCTAGTATATTTTCTCCTCTCGTGGGAACAGTGACTAGCTGTTCCATGGCATTTGAATTTATGAACTCCAGGAACCGTTGGGCTAGAAAGTTAGGGCTTGAGTAATGTTCCCAGTCTATATTCGGGTAGTTGAAGTCACCCAATATGATGGTGTTTGGAGATACATTTATACCCTCCAGTGTCTTCAGGAAGGCTGTGTGGGGTTCCTGAGTTTGAGAGGGTGGCCTGTAGCATGCTACAATTTGTAGAGCAGTTTTGCCTATGGTTAGTTGCACCTGGATGGTTTCCGAAGCTTCATGCGTTGCCACCAACCTGGAGGTGTGAGTATCCTTTATGAATATGGATACACCCCCTCCTTTTGTGGAGGGGCCCTAAGGTACAGGGTTCAGGCCTTATTCTCTACCCACCACCTTGAAGCAACTGGGGCATCTCTCTCACACACACACACACACACACACACACACACACACACACACACACACACACACACACACACACACACACACACACACACACACCAGATTTTCTGTCCTCCATAAACACCCTACCTGTGTCTGTACTCAGCTATGTCCTCCGCAGCGATCATCTGTCCTCAGACCAGCTCCTCTGTAGCAATTCTGTAGCCCAATCAGTCCTCCATAATGGCCCACACATGCTGTTGGGTCTCCTGCAAGATATGAGGAGGCTGATGCCTCCTGCTGTTGGTCCAGGGGTCTCCTGTGAGATGTGAAGAGGCTGGAGCCTCCTGCTGTTGGTCCAGCCTGCGAGCGATGCAGTCCAGTGACCTTCTGGTTTGTGCGGTCATCACCGCACAGACCTCTGGGCTGGAACGGCAGAGTTTCCTGCCTTCCCTAGCCGGACTGCCTAACAGAGCAGTCTGGAGCTCAGGAATGCCTGAGCATGTGTGCTTGGAGTTCTGGTCTGCCTAACACAGCAGTCAGGAACTAAGCACGCATTGCGTGGAGTCCGAGAATTTTTATTTTAATATGTTCTACGGTGGGGGGAATGGGGAATTTATTTTATTCATTTTACAGGTGGGAGACCCATTTTACAGGTGGGGGGGGCTGCAGTCCCTCAGTCTTATAGCATGAGCCACCTCTGATCATGCCATTACTATTGTTGACAGTGCTTTCCCAGGCAAGAGTAGATTACTAAATGTAGTACTGTCAACAAGCACCTCTGCATGCATAGCTGGACTCACTGTTGTGTTCCTGGTGTGTGAGCAGTGTCACAGTATATAACCCCTACTGGATAATGAGCTAACATGTGAAAAGTAACTGTAGATTACTGTCTGTACAACACATCTCAGTGAGGGCTTCCAACATGTAGTAATGGCATACATATTGGTGTCAGATGTCTATCTGTCAACACATTCATCCTACTGCATAGCTAGTTGGCAAGATGATGTCTGTCAGTCCCTGTGCAGATGTGCAGATGGCAGGTATCCAGCTTGGATACGTACAGACAACCTATGCTTGACTGACACTGACATGTCTGCCCAGCTGTGTTATAACCAGCACAGACAGGACACAACACCCTGTACACACCACATGCCACAGGTACCTCCACTACACTACCACAGTCAACAGAACATGCTTGGATACAGGTCTCCATCACAAACACTAACCATGTGTTGTAATACATGTTGCATACATGTCAACTGGATCACCTCAGTGGTTATATTTTGCAGGAGGCACCCAAAGGATTGGCTGATGTATGTCACTCTCACCCTGAGGGTCACCACAGTGTTGTCTATCGATAGATTGCCTGCTGGCACATGGCAGGTGGCATGAAACCACTGTACACACATCCATAGACTTCTCATCTCTCCATGGACAATAGTCAGGTACACACCTATGACCACCTGCAGCAATGCACCACAGTACTGACATATGTGTACATGTGCATTACTCAGGATATCAGTGTCTGTGTGTTAGTACAGCTGGAGTTGGGAATACCATGAGGGCCTTCACAGCCACTGCAGCACCCATTGCCATCATTAGATGTGGCTGCTGCTGTACCAGACATTACATGTGCCCTGTTATGCTCCTCTCCCTAACAGTTTCCTGAGGCTTGCAGTACCAGCACAACAGTATTGTACAAATGGGATGACAGGCATGGGATACCCACTGAGTTCTGGCAAGTGTGTGTATGTGTGCATGTGTGCATATCCTTAAGGTACAGCATTCTGTGGCCACATATGCCTATTACAATACGCATTGCCACACAGTATTACAGATAGTGATGTTGCTGCTCATAAGTGAGGCATGGCAATGCATCACCCTACCATGTCTGTGGCATGTGCATTAGATGCATATCCCTTTAGTACCACTGTTGGGATTGACAATGTGTTGTATCGCAGTCGTGAGCAATGTGTGGTGGTGGGTATGTCAGAGTGTCATCATGGGTTCCAGTGTGTACAATATCCACAGTGGGTGTGGGTGCTGAGTACACTGTCATTATACCATGGTACCCCCGGTACATGTCCCATGTACCACTGTATGGTGACAACTGTCACCATCAAACATACACAATCCAGCCCAGTTATGCATGTGCTGTGTGCAGCCTCCCTGTAACACACTGGACACACTGACAAGTTAGTTAGCACCATTAGGGCCAGGTCTCTTGGATGTGTGTCTGCCTATCATGTGTCTGTTAATGTGTATATGATGGTATGCCACACTATGTATTGTCCATATACAACCACTACATCCCCCATTATCATACTGTACATGTCTGGGGATGTTCTGCATGTAACCTGGAACACATCTCATCATGAACGCTGTGTGGTATGTGCAATGAAAGCCACACACATCAGTAGCACTGCATACCTAGGTAGGGTCTAGTCCCAATGTTGCCAAGTAAGAGTGTGCATGTATGTGGATGTTGCTGAGTATACATGTCCCAGGGGGTCACCTGTCCATGTGGCACAGGCAGTAACTGTTGTAAAGACCTATGACATGTGCTCAACTGTACCTAGGATATGTCACAGCCATGGAGCCACCACAGTGCCATACCCCTTGTGGAATATGACTGAAGACCATCCTCCTGCTGATACATGTACACCTACAACACAAATGGATAACATTATGGAGACCACAATCAGTCAGTGTTACTAACAGCTATAATGCATCATGGCTGGACAGCTACACTACCTGACATCTAAGCATTAAACATTACTGCTGACAACATGTTACACAGCAGTACATTGGTACACTGTAGTACAGGGGTCTATATCATAACATCGAAGTGTTATATCATCGAATGCAATAACATCAAATCTAAGACGTCGAAATGTAATAACGTCGAAAGCATATAACATTGAAAACATCAACTCTGAATAGCAATGGTCTGCCATCTGCACACCCGTGCTACCAAAAACAAAATACTACATAAGTAAATTAAACACCCGTGACACATCACAACAAGCATACCAACTAACCACATTCAGTAAACTACAGACTACACTAACAATAACAACAATGTGTAATACATAAACTTTCATGACTCAAAACATCAGTACATACATTACATTAACATAAACATATAACGCTGTACACATTACGGCTGCAATTGCTACTTCATACCTTTAAAAGCATGATTGCATTGAGATATTCCATAGTAGTGTACTCTGACCTATGTGTAAACACATATGCTAATGCAGAGTGGCCAACTATAAAGTTTCCAAGTGACGGTTTTCACTGTTGTAGCGTTTTGATGTTATTATATTTTGACGTTATAGATTCAATGTTATTGCATTCGATGATATAACATTTCAATGTTATAATATAGACTGTAGTACAGTCACCATGTGCATCAGAATCACATTAGACTGTCCTGCATTGATGTTATGGATGATAGGGATGTGGCACAGGTATCATCATATGCACAGGGTGTGTTGTTGGTTTGAAAGAGACCAAGGGTGGGCCATACATTTGACACTATGTGTGTGGGTGAGGGGTGTAATTAGCTAATATGGGCATGGTGATGTGGTGTTTGTAGGTATGGGGTTGCCCTAGGTGTGTTTGTATGTTGTGTGGGTAAGCATGCACACAGTTCTGCTATGTGGCTGTCCTATACAGGTGTTTCTTGGAAAGCTGCAGACCATACATTGCAGTGTGTGCAGTTCACTGCCTCCAGCCATGGACACGTGGACTGTGCCTGCCAGGGTTCCATGGGCATGTCCAGGTACAGGCCTCAATGTGCTACTCCCCTCTGATGATGACAGATGTCTGCTGGAACCAGGTCTCTCCTGGGACTGGCCAGGGTCACATGCACGTGGCCTGCTGTGCTGTGGTGTGGTGTGGACAGCGCTCCCCCTGCAGTGCTGTGGCTGGTACTGCCACTACTTGAGCTCCTTGGTGTCTTTGCACATCCACTTCGACCGCCAGCTGTTGGTGTTGCCCATGCAGCTATCACCCCACTCTCACCACATGTTAGAGCATGGACAATCCATGGTAGTTGAGGCCCACCACCTCACCCAACCATCTATCCATGACCTCGGTATAAACACGGAGGGCACCTGCAAGTTCATGGAAGTTGTCACTTACAGATGAGAGAGCAGCCCTCTGCAGCCTCAGGCCCTGTCTAGTATGCAGTTCCTTATGTGCCTGCACCCCCATGACAGTCTGAAATATGCGCCTAGTGGTACCAGTTGTAGCACTTCTGCCAGGAGCATGATGACCAGCGGCCTTCCCATGAGCACCCCAGTACATTTGTCTATGAGGTGCCCTGACAGACATCCAGCTATACCTGCTGTGTCCAGACACAACAGGCATAGATACCACACTCTCCTGTGCACTGCCACAAACCGCCAACTGTCCCTCTGCTATGGCCACTGGTGATGGGGTATCTATAGGCTCTGTGACTGTGTGTCGGGTTGGGGTGGCTAACAGGGGGATGTTAAATGATGGTGCAGTTTCGACCTCTGACAACCCCGCCTGCGTCTCAACAGTTCTATCATCATTTTCAGTGTCTGTATGGACACCAACATCAGATTGCATGCAGGAGAGACCCTGACCCACCTCGCCACCTGTGGGGGAAAACAAGAAATGCACTTTAAGACCTGTACGGCACTGCATAACAGTACACACATATGCATACATATACACACATATACACATACACACACACACACACACACACACACACACACACACACACACACACACACACACTCACACACCCTGAAATTCCACCATAACACCTACCTGTCCCTGAGTTTACAGACAGTCCCATGTTTATTCACGTAAGTTCCCCATCCTGCATCACACTCGGTAACATTCACTCATTAATACCACTCATTAACATATCATTCCTCTAACTGCCTAAACAAGTGATCACAACACAAGACCTGTTACTCCATTACTTCCTTGACTCTAGCGGAGTAGGTTTTACAAGGCCTCACTGCTGTCATCCAGTGCTCACATTGGGTATGTCCGGACATCGTGAGCATGGCCCCCATATGTTAGGGGCTACTATGTTAATTCCATAATGTCATGCACTGGAGTGTCATATGTAACTATTGCTCAGTACATGCCAGATCTGCTGCTCATTCAGCTTATCATGTGGACAACAGTAATATATGGATACACTCCCTGGTGTTAGCTAGTAATTCCCCAATGCATCTGTAGTGGTGCATACATGGGTAGTCATTCACCTTTCTGCTGATTGCAGTTTTAAGGGTATACCTGGTGTTTAGTTTCCCTCCCAATGCATGTTACATGCTACTGACCTTATTATGCTATCAGCTGTCCTGTGATTACATATCAGACAAGTATTCCTGGTGTTTCATGTGTCAGTCCATGTCCATGTACTGCACAATTCCAAAGGGAAGTACAGACATATGAACAACCCCACAATCACACATGTGCATACATGGGTACCCACACAAACACACACACATGCACACACACACATCCTACGTGCATCAACCCCCCCTCCACTCCACCAGATTGCACTTACAGACAAAAATAAACCCCCACACACACATACATGCACACACCTACAGGTGAGGTTGCACAAAGATAGTACAGACAGACCTCCCATTACCCATCTGTCAACATGCATAACATATGGTACTCAACAGCATGCAGAGCAGCTATAGTCAATCCATGCTAGCAACAGTATACATGTGTGTGATGCATGGGCTGTGTTACTAGGTGATGCTCCTTCCCCTGGTAAACACTGTACCCATGTACACAGTATTGCTGTGCACCTGTGCTGCACCCTGCCATGTACTATGCACCATACCTGACAGATGTACAAACCATTGCTGAATGTGCATAACTACATCAGTTATGTCTGCTCTACTTTTCACAGCTCCTACATGTTTGTCCGACACATACCTGGGATGATATGTGGACAGATGTAATTTGTGAATGCCTGATGTCTGATTTGCAGAACTCAACATCAGCGGTGCATGTATGACCTATACGATACTATTACACTGACAACCATCAAACCTTACCATGGCTATGGGAAGTGTACACACCCTTATTGATATGACACACTCTTCCTTGATATGCCATGGGACCACATCACCGCATATGTTCACATTACATGAGCCAAATATGCGACATATGTCCTGTACATTCGCATGCAGTGTCTAAAAAATGTGTTAGGTGTGCAGATGTTGACCGCGATACATACACTTCATAGGTCCATATTTGTGCACACCCTTATCATGATGGTTTGTTGCACTTATTGTTATGTGTACTACAGCAGTCACCATTCCTGGCAAGGGTATACTAGCATGGGCCATCTGCATTTGCCAGTATATGGTCAGTCCACCCTACACATGTCCCCCAACTCTGCATGATTGCAAAGTCAACTCATGTGCACATCCCTTGGAGTTCACACACTTCTATCAGTATTGCTGTGGAGTCAGGGTTACATCTGCCACAGTTCCTGAACCTGATTGTATGCAGATACAGCCATTTGTAGCATCCTTAGGATCCCTGCTGCAGTGTACTGGTGTGTCATGATGATACCCCCTCCCCACCTTCAAGCTTTTTGCAGATGCTTGACAACTATTGGCTACACATGCATGTCAGTTTGCAGTGTTCCAATCACTGAACACCACATGTAACAGCCTAGTCCCAGCTAATGACTGGCAAACATGCAGATGTACACTGGCACTGGCACAGTACAGATGGGGATGATGGGCCTGACATGGGGTGAGGCATTGGTTGTGCAGCACCTGTATCTTACATGATACTGTCTGTAGGTTTCTAACGTGGTCATGGTACACCAGTACACATTGCAATGCATGACTGTTGGGAACCTCTTCTGTAATGCATACACTATGTGTAGAGAGGCCTGGCTGATGTTTTCTGTGGTACAAATGTCACACCTGGTTACTCTAACCCATAGGTCACACACTTGCACAGGTACTGAACAGCCAGTACTTGCTGGACATTCCTGCAACCCCCTCAGTGTTGTGGCATATTACTGGCAGCCCACATGACCAGATTGTTACATGTGACATAATTTGTCTTGGATGGCCATCTGTTTATTTCCTACATCAGTCCTGTGCCATACATCCTTGCCACATACATGACTGTCTGCAATATTTGCCATGGCATATGCAATGGTGAGGTATGGCTACATGTCCAGCTCATGGGTGCTACCAGGTGGGTATGGGGTCCACACCATGTCATGTAAAATGTGTGCAAACCATGCCTGCCTCTGTTGCAGGTAAGTGTGCACATTTGATGGCCAAACGACTTGGACAGCAGACCAATATTTCGTGCGACATTAGGGACGTGTACTTGCTTAAAGGTGCATTTCCATGACAAATGCATGCAGTCAGTACCTCAACAGCTGCCTCCACTATATTATATCTGGAGTGTGTGCACACATATGCTTCCAGTGTTTGTGAAGGTATGTATTCCCCATATTTTCTGCCCTAACCTACATTTCCATATTACACACTCATTGCTCATGTTGGGACCACATTGCAGGTGTTAAGGGTTGTAGACCACAGTATTATGATATAGCATAGTGTAGATCTGTAACAGTTGCCATTGTAATACTGGTATGCACACTGTTGTAGCACTGTATAAGGGTTATGTTTCACACATGTCCCTAGTGTAGGCCATGTGTCCCACCATTATGTCCATCCCTGTGGACACATTTCACAATGACAGGATGTTAGTTATATTGCAGGTGTCTGACAAACCCTTCATATATACCATCATGGTCACCACTGTGATGCAGTGCAGTTAACAGCAACAATGCGTGAGCATGTATGGCATGCATTATGGGTAGGTCTGTTAGATGTGTGGATGGAATATACCATAGCCATTACATGACCGGTGTATTAGCATGCATGAACATAAACCATACTCACCAGCTACAGGATGCTGCCTTGGTGGTATACCAAAGGGACCTACATAAGTGTGTGAGAGATGTGATGTCAGTAGCCACAGCTGTGGCATTGCTACAGGGTGGTTGTAGCATTACAATACATCAACAGTACAAGTCCACAATACTACAGCTTATGCACATCTGTTTATTACAAGTATATATATGACATCTCACATATGCATGTTCTACCTGTACAGATATGGATGCATATGCAACAGTGGTCTACTGATGTGACCTGTGGCCTTACCTGCATGCTCCTCAGTTGGTGTGTGGGTAGCACCCACCTCCACTATGGTCTCTGCCAGTTGTTGTGTGTGCAGGCGGGCAATTGCCACAAGGCTGGCGAGGAGCTCTTCAACACATGTCAGGGGAGGATGGATGGCATGATCCCCCCTTGTTTCAAGGTTATCCCCCTGGACTGAAGCAGCTCGCCAATGGGCATTGCGAAGCAGGTCACTGCAGTGATGCCAGATGTGTTCATAACTGCAGTTATGCAGGCCAACATCATTGATCCTGTGGACTAGATCATTCCACAAGGTGGTCCACTCCTGCTGCTTATGGTCTGTCCTGCTGAAGAGCACATGGTAGTGCTTTACCAGGTGGTTCACAATGACCTTATTTTCATCTGCTGAATATAATGGTAACTGGCCGTGGAACATCTTGCCTGAAAGACACAAAGATGTAAACAGGTCTGAGGAACTCATACAGCAAGGTTACCATAGTTCTTAATACACATCTCTGTCTCCCTCCCACCATATATGTGACAACAAACTGTTCACACAACTCAGTAGGTATGGCTACAGCCTACCTACCATTGGGACGTATATCATATTGTACCACGCTTTGTGCTATGTGTTTGTAGCCATGTTCCCTGTGGGGACACTAACATTGCTGGCCTGTTACAGACAATGTCACCTGCATGCCATTGTAAGGGCCACTATGGTTCCATATATACATGTGGTCTGTTTGCTATGTGATTGCTGCACATCTGTTGTTATGTGTTATTGGGGATATTTATGCACGGTGTTGGACATGATCCGGGATTGTGTGGACTATTATGACCCCCAAATGTTCTATAACAGTGACACAGTAGCATGTTTAGGGAGCGGTTGCCAACAGAATCACCTCTCTCACCTCATCTGGCCATGTTATCAGGCCACATCACATGTGTGACCCACCCTGGGGCCTCCTCATCTACTGGTCCAGCACTACATTCAGGTGAAACCACCTCAGGCAATGGGGTGTCCCCCCCTGGTGGCACACACAGACATGATCCTGTCACTCAAGGTCAGGTCCAGGGTCTATTGTATAGGGAGCTCCACAGAGACTTGTGGGATGTGCTACAGCACCTTGAGGCTCTTAGTACACAATCACAGGGTGCACATACTCCCCCTGCTCAGCCTACAGGCTAGGCGCCTTCAAGGTTGTGAAGCTGCTGTTGTGACTAGCAATGGGTGGGGGCCTTGTTCCCATTGTTTCCATATGGGGGCTCATGAGGCTTCCACATCACAGACCACACCCACCATCCAGGGTGTTTAGCCACCACATGTGTCATATACCACTCCTGAAGGCTATCCTTTCTATCTACCAACCAAACACACCACCACAAATATACCTGGTATCCTTCCCCAAATTCCCATTCCCACCTTCACAGACAAGGGCAATGTGGTCCCAACAAGGGGTTTACATGTGACATAACCATCCATGTTGCACACACTTACAGGTGTGTGTGTGTGTGTGTGTGTGTGTGTGTGTGTGTGTGTGTGTGTGTGTGTGTGTGTGTGTGTGTGTGTGTGTGTGTGTGTGTGTGTGTGTGTGTGTGTGTGTGTGTGTGTCTGTGTGTGTGTGTGTGTATATATATATATATATATATATATATATATATATGTGTATTGATATGTGTGATGTTTCCTCACACATAGCATGCAGCACGTGATGGACATACTGGGGACATGTGTGATACGTGTGTGTGTTTGTATATATGTAGACATACACATATATATCTCTACATATGTGTAGAGATATATTATGTTGTATATATGTGTTTATATTTATATGTATACATATAGGTGTCTGTATATCTGCAGACATATATGTGTGTGTGTGTGTGTGTGTGTGTGTGTGTGTGTGTATGTGTGTGTGTGTGTGTGTGTGTGTGTGTGTGTGTGTGTGTGTATATATATATATATATATATATATATATATATATATATATATATATATATACCTACATATATGGGGTAAATTCAGACATCAGGTCCAAAATCTGTAACCCTCCTTCCTGCACAGCTGCACTGTTCTGCCATGATACAACACAGACAAGTGCCACCTATGGACACAGCCTAACATTAAGGGGGTATATATAGGGATAGATTTCAGGTAAGCCTATTACACACCTATGGCATTTCAGCATGCTACATTACATGTTAACTTGAGTGTCCTGCAAGTGGTGGGCTCTGGAACCCACATGTCCATCATCATGGCATTATGTCCACCACCAGCTATTCGCCACAGTAATAAACATGCTTTCCATTACACAACACACACACTATGATGGCTTACATCTTGTCAGTCAGTGCTGCTCTGCACAGTTGACAGGTATGGCCCACTACCCACAGGGACAGACTTTACTGTCCATAGCAGTTGTTCAGCTGAACATCATTACAACAACACCTGATAGCACATATAAATCATTCCACATCATCTATCCCATTATTATGAAACAAGCGATGCCACACAAAGCCAGAGGGTCAAAAAGATGAAAACGCACTTTATTCAGAACAACAGAACAGCGTTTTTCGCCCTTGTAGAAACAAGAGCTTCATCAGCATATAATTCAAAAGATGTACTCATTTTTAAAAAGAATTAGTAGGAAGCACTTAGTGATGTCACATCCTCCAAGAGACAGAATCCATTTAAAGGTGCAAGTTACAGCACGCTATGTAAGGCTGGATAATGACCGCAAAAACGCAGGTCAAATCTAGCCATGTAACCGTACCTATCTAGAAATAGTCAACTAGTATTTAAAAGTATAAATGTACACATATGACATTTAAAATAAGCGCCAAAGTCGGCGAGTATAATAACAACAATCTATATAAAAGGTGACAAGTAACCCCTCATAAAACAAGGTATTACAGGCAAGTAAACCTAAATACTCCTGGTTTTAAAAGTATTTAAGACAAAAACATTCATACAACCTAAGAGGAAGTATGGTTAGGTACAATTTCCCCATAGTGAGAAAACAATCATATGTTTGATATTCAATATAACATCATCTAGTACGTGTCCCTAATAAGTGCCTAACTGGACAAACAACAGTCCAGTCTGAGCACAAGCTTAGTGGCACATTTCCCCAAAATAACTAATGTACCTGTTTTTTATTTTTAGTTTTTAATTTTTACTTTTTTTATTTTTTACTTTTTTAAAAAATAAATGCCATACTTCAAGATACAGAATCAAAGGGTACCCTAGAATGAAGGGGCCCCTTATTTAGTATAATATAATGTCATCAAATAATTTGGACTGAGAAAGTGCCAAACCCTCCAACCAATCACATCAAGAAACAATCATAGAGCCACGTTACCTCAGGTAACTTTTATATTTTAAGATGGATGAGATGTTACAGTTATCGTTTAAACCTGGATGAGAGAAAGCATCCAGTTGTAACTGCCACTCCAACTCACAATTTTCTAACATTAAGGATTGGGGGCCACCTCTGATAGTTGGTTTAATATTATCAACTCCCATAAAAAGGAAGCTATGCCCCTCATTACTCAAAATGTGTTTGGAGAGAGCATTGTCACTTCTTTTAGTCTTGATGGTGTACACATGCTGGTAAATACGATCACAAAAACGTCTGTCCGTTTTTCCCACATAAAATGCGGGACAACATTCACAGAAAGCAATGTATACGATAGATCTAGTGGTGCAATTGATCTTGTGGTTGATTGAAAATTTCCTCCTACCAATGGAAAACGAATTACCTACCCTAAGGTATCTGCACCACTTACAACTGCCACAGGTGAATGTACCTTTATGTTTCACCATCAAATCAAGGCCTTTATTCCTTTGCAGTAATTCCTTTAGATTGTTACCCCTTTTATAGATAAACAGGGGAGTCAGGCCCAGTTTATAATTTAAACCAGGATGGGAAATGAAGGACCAATTTTTACGCATGATGGAGCACAAATATCCAGAATTTAGATTAAAAGGGGAAATAAAAGCCATGGAAAAGTTAGGGGTAGTATTGTGATGGAGGGGCACATGATCGATGCTTGACTCCACTGAGCCATTCCCAAAAACCCCAGAGATGGAATCTAGAGGGTCAGATGACAAATCCTTCTCAACAGGCGATAGTAATGGTAAATAAAACCCATTCAAGCGTTTAAAAGAGACCTCATCTCTGAGGTCGATGAGAAGATTGATAGGGTAACCTCTATTCAAAAACATGTCGACCAAAAAAAGACACTCTTTTTCAAAGGCAACGTCAGTGCTGCACATACGTGCCGCCCTGACCAGCTGTCCCTTGACAATAGAGCGCTTTTGCTTCCAGGGATGACAACTTGTGAAATGCAAAAATGAATTGCAATATGTTGTCTTCCTGAAGATGGTAGAACAAAATCTTTGATTATCTAAGTCCTTTATTAATTGGATATCTAAATAATCAATCTCTAAGCTTGAGAAATGATACGTAAATTTCAAGAATTCGGTAGAAGCATTCATGTGGTCGACAAGTTTTGACGCAGCATCCTCATTTCCTTTGAACAGTATAAAAATATCGTCCAGGAACCGGGTATATGTTCTTGAACACTCAATAAAGGAGGGATGATTAAAGAGGTGCTTCCTCTCCCAGTAGGCGACAAACAAATTGGCGACACTGCCACCACAGGGCGAGCCCATTGCTATGCCTTTCTTTTGGAGGTAATATTCCCCTTCAAAGAGGAAAAAATTGGAGGAAAGGATGATGTCCAGAAGGAATGTGACCAAATAGATGTCATTGTTCGAGGCCCCACATTCCTTAAGCATAAGTTCAATCCATTCAACCGCCTCTTCATGTGGGATTGAAGTATATAAATCGACCACATCAATGGTCAAGAAGTTGAGGTCTTTATCAAATTGGACATTGTTAATCAACGACAAAAACGACCACGAGTCCTTGCAAATTTGAGGAATGGATTTCAAATATTTACTGATAATGCTATCAATGAAACGGGCACAAGGATGGGTGATCGAAGATCTTCCATCGATCAGGGCACGCATAGGTGGATCAGTGATGCTCTTATGCATTTTAGGGATCCCAAACATAACAGGAACCCTGGGGTATGAAATGTCGATAAAGTTGTAAATATCGATATTAATCCTGCCCTCAAGGTATAGGTCCCTAAAATATCCGTTGAATCTAAAACTCATAGCATTCTGGACACATATTCAACTTGATCAAGTTGAATATGTGTCCAGAATGCTACGAGTTTTAGATTCAACGGCCTATGAGAGCTCTTCATTAAATGAAATGAATGGCACTTATAATAAAATAAAAGGATATTTTAGGGACCTATACCTTGAGGGCAGGATTAATATCGATATTTACAACTTTATCGACATTTCATACCCCAGGGTTCCTGTTATGTTTGGGATCCCTAAAATGCATAAGAGCATCACTGATCCACCTATGCGTGCCCTGATCGATGGAAGATCTTCGATCACCCATCCTTGTGCCCGTTTCATTGATAGCATTATCAGTAAATATTTGAAATCCATTCCTCAAATTTGCAAGGACTCGTGGTCGTTTTTGTCGTTGATTAACAATGTCCAATTTGATAAAGACCTCAACTTCTTGACCATTGATGTGGTCGATTTATATACTTCAATCCCACATGAAGAGGCGGTTGAATGGATTAAACTTATGCTTAAGGAATGTGGGGCCTCGAACAATGACATCTATTTGGTCACATTCCTTCTGGACATCATCCTTTCCTCCAATTTTTTCCTCTTTGAAGGGGAATATTACCTCCAAAAGAAAGGCATAGCAATGGGCTCGCCCTGTGGTGGCAGTGTCGCCAATTTGTTTGTCGCCTACTGGGAGAGGAAGCACCTCTTTAATCATCCCTCCTTTATTGAATGTTCAAGAATATATACCCGGTTCCTGGATGATATTTTTATACTGTTCAAAGGAAATGAGGATGCTGCGTCAAAACTTGTCGACCACATGAATGCTTCTACCGAATTCTTGAAATTTACGTATCATTTCTCAAGCTTAGAGATTGATTATTTAGATGTCCAATTAATAAAGGACTTAGATAATCAAAGATTTTGTTCTACCATCTTCAGGAAGACAACATATTGCAATTAATTTTTGCATTTCACAAGTTGTCATCCCTGGAAGCAAAAGCACTCTATTGTCAAGGGACAGCTGGTCAGGGCGGCACGTATGTGCAGCACTGACATTGCCTTTGAAAAAGAGTGTCTTTTTTTGGTCGACATGTTTTTGAATAGAGGTTACCCTATCAATCTTCTCATCGACCTCAGAGATGAGGTCTCTTTTAAACGCTTGAATGGGTTTTATTTACCATTACTATCACCTGTTGAGCAGGATTTGTCATCTGACCCTCTAGATTCCATCTCTGGGGTTTTTGGGAATGGCTCAGTGGAGTCAAGCATCGATCATGTGCCCCTCCATCACAATACTAGCCCTAACTTTTCCATGGCTTTTATTTCCCCTTTTAATCTAAATTCTGGATATTTGTGCTCCATCATACGTAAAAATTGGTCCTTCATTTCCCATCCTGGTTTAAATTAGAAACTGGGCCTGACTCCCCTGTTTATCTATAAAAGGGGTAACAATCTAAAGGAATTACTGCAAAGGAATAAAGGCCTTGATTCGATGGTGAAACATAAAGGTACATTCACCTGTGGCAGTTGTAAGTGGTGCAGATACCTTAGGGTAGGTAATTCGTTTTCCATTGGTAGGAGGAAATTTTCAATCAACCACAAGATCAATTGCACCACTAGATCTATCGTATACATTGCTTTCTGTGAATGTTGTCCCGCATTTTATGTGGGAAAAACGGACAGACGTTTTTGTGATCGTATTTACCAGCATGTGTATGCCATCAAGACTAAAAGAAGTGACAATGCTCTCTCCAAACACATTTTGAGTAATGAGGGGCATAGCTTCCTTTTTATGGGAGTTGATAATATTAAACCAACTATCAGAGGTGGCCCCCAATCCTTAATGTTAGAAAATTGTGAGTTGGAGTGGCAGTTACAACTGGATGCTTTTTCTCATCCAGGTTTAAACGATAACTGTAACATCTCATCCATCTTAAAATATAAAAGTTACCTGAGGTAACGTGGCTCTATGATTGTTTCTTGATGTGATTGGTTGGAGGGTTTGGCACTTTCTCAGTCCAAATTATTTGATGACATTATATTATACTAAATAAGGGGCCCCTTCATTCTAGGGTACCCTTTGATTCTGTATCTTGAAGTATGGTATTTATTTTTTAAAAAAAGTAAAAAATAAAAAAAGTAAAAATTAAAAACTAAAAATAAAAAACAGGTACATTAGTTATTTTGGGGAAATGTGCCACTAAGCTTGTGTTCAGACTGGACTGTTGTTTGTCCAGTTAGGCACTTATTAGGGACACGTACTAGATGACGTTATATTGAATATCAAACATATGATTGTTTTCTCACTATGGGGAAATTGGACCTAACCATACTTCCTCTTAGGTTGTATGAATGTTTTTGTCTTAAATACTTTTAAAACCAGGAGTATTTAGGTTTACTTGCCTGTAATACCTTGTTTTATGAGGGGTTACTTGTCACCTTTTATATAAATTGTTGTTATTATACTCGCCGACTTTGGCGCTTATTTTAAATGTCATATGTGTACATTTATACTTTTAAATACTAGTTGACTATTTCTAGATAGGTACTGTTACATGGCTAGATTTGACCTGCGTTTTTGCGGTCATTATCCAGCCTTACATAGTGTGCTGTAACTTGCACCTTTAAATGGATTCTGTCTCTTGGAGGATGTGACATCACTAAGTGCTTCCTACTAATTCTTTTTAAAAATGAGTAAATCTTTTGAATTATATGCTGATGAAGCTCTTGTTTCTACAAGGGCGAAAAACGCTGTTCTGTTGTTCTGAATAAAGTGCGTTTTCATCTTTTTGACCCTCTGGCTTTGTGTGACATCGCTTGTTCTTCACTGGTTATCGTCTCTGTTCTTTTGGATTATTATGGAACAAGTAATACAGTCAATTACATGCATACATACTTCACATACCTATTGTGGGAATGAGGTCTGTTCTGGATAATTTCCTTATAAGGAGTTTTTTTATCCTGTGGCTTGCCCTTTAGTCTACTTTTTTTGTTATTGTGCTTGATTGTTTGCTTCACTTTCACTTTCACTCACTCTCTCTCTCTCTCTCTCTCTCTCTCTCCAATAAATGGATTGAGCTGCTTTGAATAGATTGCAGCATGCCTTTTGTAGGTGATACACATGATCAGGTGATGGCCTCTGCACCAGTCAGTGTCCTTCACTTGCTACCTGCATGCAGCATGCTGTGTAGTACTTCCAATTACCACTGTCATGGCAACCCACTACTATAAATCCCTACATCATGTGGGTGTGGTCCCTTTACCTTTTTACATTTTTTTTTTTATTTTACATTTGTTGACCAGGCTAGTCTAACTGGATATATGTCCATTTTCAGTAGAGGCCCGGGGAGAAAAGCTCCAAGCATGAACAGTGACAAAGTTTACAATATATAAAAAGACACGTAAAATCACAGTGCAGAGGCAACATTGGTCAAAAGAAAAATTATACTAAACACAATAGTAAGTTTGAGCAAGACCCAAAGGAGAAAAGACCCTTTTATTTAATCCTCATACTATGAAGGAAAGTGTAGTGACTAGAATTACAGGCATAGGTTAGCGGAGTAGAGAAAGGGGTGAGAGCAGGAAGGGGAAAGAGATATCAGTCTGGGTTCGCACATGGACAAAGCCAGTGAGTTTTAAGATGTTCTTTAAGATGTTTTTTAAATAGAGAAGTAGAAGTGAGGGCTGATATTTCAGAAGGAAGCTGATTCCAGTTTTTACCTGCTGTGTTCGAGAAAAGTGAGTCACCAGCTTTGTTGTTAGATTTAATTGAGGAAGCTAGGAGCTTATTAGCAGAGCATAGTGTAGCCATATTTTTGTATGGTGTAATCATATTAGTGAGGATAGGGGTGTTGTTAGGGTGGTATAGGATCTTTTGGGTGATAAGTAATTGTTGACAAAGTATATGGTTCTGTAATTCTAGCCATCCCAGTTGTCTGAGGTTGAGGCAGTGGTGAGTTTTAAAGGGGGAGCAAGTGATGAATCTAATTATGCTATTATAACAGGTGGAAAGTTTGGAGAGGTTGTTTTTAGATAGGTTAGTATATATGGCAGAGGCATAGAAAAGGGTAGAAATAAGGTGGGTCTGGGCAATAGTTTTTCTTGCAGAAGGGGTAAGGAAGGGTTTAATTCTATAGAGGGTACCAAGTTTTTTATTAACAGACTTTATAGTGGAGTTAATGTGGTCATCGTAGTTGAGGCGATTATCAATTGTTACACCTAGTAGGTGGGTTGTAGTATCTGGGGTTATGTTGGTAGCATTGTTAGAGGTTATTGAGAAGAATGGATGAGGTGATTTATGAGTTGGAGTAAAAAGCAGTAATTTTGTTTTTTTTGGGATTTAGGAGGAGGCAGTGTTGCATAAACCAATTTTCAACATTATGGAAAACAGTTTAGGTGAGGGACTGGAGAGAGGCTATGTTCTTAGCTGTACAGATTAAAGTAGAGTCATCTGCATATTGAATGCAGGTGGCTTGTGGAATGTTTATGTGCAGATCATTGATAAATAAGGAAAAAAGAAGAGGACCTAAGATAGAGCCTTGGGATACTCCCAATATTTACTGGAAGTAATGTAGACAGATTGTTATCCCAAAGTACTGCTTGTTGTCTGTTTTCCAGATAAGAGCTAAACCATTGTAATGCTTGTGGATTGAGTGAATTGGCTTTTAGTTTGTCTAGAAGTAAGTTATGGTTAACCATATCAAAGACTTTTGACAGGTCAATAAATAGTGCAGAGGAAAAAGATTTATTGTTACGATTTTTGTTTATAGAGTCGGTGAAGGCTAGCAGGGCAGTCGTTGTGCTATGGAATGTCCTGAAGCCATGTTGGCAGTTTGCCAGTAGATTATTTTGTAGAAGGTGGTTAAGTATTTGTTTGTGAATACATTTTTCCATTATCTTAGCTATTGGGGAGAGTAAGACAATAGGCCAAAAGTTAGAAAGCTCAATAGATGATCCACCTTTATGTAGAGGGATGATGTGGGATACTTTCCATATGGTGAGGATTTTGCCTTCTGAGATAGTTCTATTAATAAGGATAGAGATGGGATAATCTATGGCTTTTGTGGCAATTTGTAGGTATTCAGCTGGGAGACGGACAGCAGAAGGGGTGCAAGTTTTCAATTTTTGGAGGAACTTACAGATGAGAGATGTAGGTACAGGTTGTATTTGAAAGGTAGGAGATGAAGTCTTAGAGGTATTTAGTGGGGAAGCAGTAAAAGGAGGTAAAGAATTGGCTAGGGTTAGAATGGCTTCTGTAAAGTAGTTATTAAATGCATCAGGAATCTTTTGGAGTTATTTTGGTTGAATCCTGCAGGGGCAGGAGTAGTAGAGTGGCCTGGCTGAAGAAGTTTGTTTATCCCTGACCAAAATTTTTCTGGAGTTTGTTGACTGGTTTGTTGGAGGTGAAGGTAGAAGTTTATTTTGTCTCTAAGAATATATTTCTTGGTGGCATTTCTTAACTGTTTAAAGTGGAGATGATCTGATGGACATTTGGTGGCTCTCCATTTAGCCCAGATTTTATTTTTGAGGAGCATCTTTTGCATAGTTTGTTTTGTGAGCCATGGGGCAGATTTGGTTCTTATTCTAGAAGAGCGATCAGGTGCATGGTAATCTAGGATTTAAAGAAATTTGGTGTTAAAGTAGGTCACTGCTTCATCAAGTTCAAGATGAGTCATTGGTGACCAGTCACAAGCTTGTAGTTTGTTTAAGAAGCTGTCTGGATTAAAGGATTTTTTAGAGCGGGAGGTTTTGAAATTATTAGTAGTTGGGATATGGACTTTACCTTTCCTGTATGGTGGACATCCTTCCTGTGTGTGGGCAGCAGTGTTACAGACAGCAGGTAGCAATACCTCTTACAAGAGAACTTGCAGACTCAGGCCAACTACATATTTGTATAAGGTTCCAGAAATACAGACAGAGTGTGAGTAGTGTTGTTGCATGCATTGTATAGCACCAGTGTTACAGGGTTTGTGTGTACATAGTAGTTTAACAAGGAATGCAGTTTGTCTGCATAGCTGTCAACTGTGGACCTATCCACCTGATGGCCAGAGGTGTGCCTGTTATGTTTTGTCTGTCCACCACACAGGTCTTGTGTCAGATATATCACTGGCAGTGTGTGTGTTGAGTGCTATCAGTACATGGCTACATCCATTTGTGTTTCTGACTTCATATTCCTGACTAAGGGTATGTTGCAGACTATCATGTAACACCAGCAACTTGCTTAGTGTATGACAACACTATGTCACATATGGGCCTGTATTATGGCCTCTGTCCTCTAGGTACATACCAGGCTTTGTCCATATGATATGCAGTCAGGGGTTGTTATGTGGCCTGTGATTATGTCATGCTGCTATTCCTGCCATAATTAAAGTGCTGTTGTGGTCTCCACACATATTGTGAGGTTGGGTCCATGTATATGTGGGGTTCATCTGCACAATACATGTGTGCCCTTCTGCAGTCCAGAGGTCAGTGTACGTAACAGTGTTATATGCCCCTGTAAGTCAGTCTATGGGGGGAGGTATGCACTATAAATATCGTAGGCTGTTACAACATGCGTGGGATATCAGGAGTAAGATGCCTTAAGGCATATGGATGTACATTACCATACATTTCACCTTGGGAAAATGCTGGCCTACTGCTTCTAGCCATACAGACTGTTCTGTTTGTCAGTGTGATTGTGATGGTTTCAGTTATGCCTTGTTATGTAACTGATACATCCCATTGTGTCAACTGCAGTCTTTTCCCCTAGGGATTGTGTACAGAGTGATGTTAGAGGCTGCTGGACTATACATCAGCATTACTTACTGTTGATTGATTGTTATCCTGTGGCATGGTCTGTCTTTACTGTTGTGCTACTTGAAGGCCTTGGCCTGGACAGCAACATATGGTATGCTTTCGGATTACTGTATTAAATGATCTGTTTGAGAGTTGTATTGGTCCATTTGTATGTATTTCAAAGTCTAAACAGCTATATGACATGGCATATACAACTGTAATAATACACAAATAAAACTTTCTCATGTATGCAAACCTGTGTGTGGTGTTATTTCCTTTGACCTCTCTTTGGGTATATGTTTCAGGCAACAATTGTCTTTTATATGGGTGACTCATACACTGTCCATTTGATAAGGTGGCAACTGTAGGAATACTGTCTGTTCAGTATGGTGTGCACCCTCTAAATTTGTATCTTCCAATACATATCTGTGTGTGTATGTGTAGTTACATATGTGTCTATATATGTGTGTGTGTGTGTGTGTGTGTGTGTGTGTGTGTGTGTGTGTGTGTATATATATATATATATATATATATATATATATATATATATATATATGTATGTATCTGCATATATGTGTGTCTATATGTATCTTAGGACTGTTTATTCCTTCCACATTGTACATTCCCTCTGGTAGCCAGACTGTACTGCATGATATGTTATTGATACCAGCCTGACATCATACAGGTGGGATGGATTACTGTTAACGTCTTGTGCCCATGTTGTGTCAGGTTCTGGTCATGGGACTTGCAACAGTTGGTATTATACTGCAGGACAGATCTGTTTGGCTGTGGGCGGGGGGGGGGGGGGAGTGATATCAATACATACAAGACGTATTTAGCTTGGGCCCCCTCACCCTCATTAATGGTACCTGTGGTCATATATGTATTTGTTATGTTCTCCTTTATATCTATAGATATATATCTGTATATATATATATATATATATATATATATATATATATATATATATATATATATATATATATATACACACACACACACACACACACACACACACACACATATATATATATATATATACATATATTGCTCTCTCTCTCTCTTTATATATATATATATATATATATATATATATATATATATATATATGGTTTCACTTGAAACCGTCGAATTACCAGTTCATCGAGCCTGACATCATCGAGATGAAGACATCTCAGACTGACATCAACAAAAAGTTAATTCATCGAGTTGCATACCGTCGAGTGTAGAGTACAGAACTGGTTATATTGTTGTATTTCCCAGTACTTTTGAAATTCCCGCTATAGTGACACATTTAAAGGCTGTTGGCACTTTAAAAACACAGATCTTAGCTAACCAACATGGTGGAGAACACATTGTGCCCTAGAATAATAGGTACTCAAGCTTTGATGTCAAACAATTGTAAATAGTTTATACTGAAGAATCAGTGTGGTATTGGAGTCAATATGTTGATTTTATGTGCTGCTTTTGTCTTCATTATCATGTTCTACATTACGTTTAATTATATTTGGTGGAATACACGTGAAGTATGGAATTGTTATGGTGCCAAGAGTGCAACTACGGGTGAAGATAGTTATATGTGCACATGTTTACTGTTTTGTCACTACACGGGGTGTTGACAGGGTGTTGTGTGTTACTGCCATTGCATATATATAGACATATATATGTAGACATGGATCTACTTCTTTTGACCTAACTTTCATTTGCCTGACACTCATTTGCCTGACCCCATTTGACTGAAATTTCATTTGCCTGACACTTCATTTGCCCGACACTTCATTTGACTGACAAGTATTATTAGCAAGAAAATGGAATATTCCCCCTTCCCCACTGTAGTGCAACCCTGGAGTTAGAATATATAGTTAGGGAGGGTGTGCGGGGTGTGGGGGGTGAAGCCCCCCACTTACTTTTCTTTTACTAAGCAATATTACATCAAAAGTTAACAATATCCCCCACACCCCCCCTAACTATATATTCTAACTCCAGGGTCACACTACAGTGGGGAAGGGGGCATATTCCATTTTCTTGCTAATAATACTTGTCAGTCAAATGAAGTGTCGGGCAAATGAAGTGTCAGGCAAATTAAAATTTCAGTCATTTGGTCTCAGGCAAATGGGTGTCAGGCAAATTGGAGTTAGGTCAAAAGAAGTAGACCCATTTAAATACATTTCCTATACTGTTTCATGAATGTGCTGGCTGATATGTTTGTGAAAACAACAGGGCTATGTATATCTGATATGGCTTAGTGGTAAATTGCTATGGTGTGCAGGATCCTGGGTTCGAGCCTCGCAGAGGCTGTTTATTTTGTTGCTGGACAGAACAAGGGCCATTGGATACAGAGTGATTAAGGCACTTTTAAGCAGTTGTAAGTGGGTTTGCACGGAGATAAGCACTGCTACCTTCCGGTTATAGTTTCTTACACTGATTTAGCTTCTCAATTGCTTAACCTGTGTAGGCATTGCTTACCCCTGCGCAAACAAGGTTAAACCTGCTTACTGCTGCTTAAAAGTACTTACTCCCGCTTACCCCTGTGCTAATTTCTTTAAAAGAATTGAAAAAGGGTTGATAGGAAAGTGGTGAAAAAGGGGCACAAAGAGGGAACTACAGTAGGGAAAATAGCTAGGGATGTGCAGGAAGAGTGTAGGGAAGGTTCATAGCTGCCCATTTCTTCTACATCAACAGCTGTGCATATACACTCAATTTGGAGATATATCTGGACACTCATACCCCTGAGAGAGGGGTGAGGACAACAATAATATGGTGTTAAGCCAATTAGACCAGATTATATGTGTCCATGGACATGTGTGAAATGGACAGGTATGTATGGGGTGAGATTTTTTTGGGGAACAGATTGCCACTTTTTTTTCAGGTGAGAGTGGGATGTTGGGGAGGGATAGTAGGTATATTTGGGGATAGTGGTTGGGTAGGTTAGACAAGACAAACAAGATGTATATATGGGGCAATATATGACACATGTGGGGGGTAAACACCTTGATGGGGAGGGGTGTTTGGAAATCAGAAGCCCATGAGCCCCTAGTGGAAAAAGTGGGACTGAGGTCCCCACCCATGGGTAGTCACCACTGCACCTTCACAGCCCCGATGGTGGCTGTGCTGGGGGCTAAGTAGGAGGGCCAGGCCAAGCATCTAGTTGTGACACAGAGCCCTCAAGCTAGCATAGCAGATCTCCAAACTCCCTGCGGAGCTCGCTACGCACCACGGCCCAGACCTGGCAACAGTTGACAGTATCCTGTCTGCACCCACTCCCGGGGGGTTGAGCCCTATCCTCTGAGGCAGTTCCACCCGAAGGTGGTGCAGGACCAACGGATGAGAAGATCCCAGGTTGGGCCTCAGGCATGTTGGCACCCAGTGCCATGGCCAGCTGAGGTGGGACAGGTGGGTCTGCCGGGACCGGCCTTCCCAAACGTGCTATGTTGTTTAAATTTTATTAACATATGTGGGTTAGTAATAGTCAACACATTCCAGGATTAGGTATAACAGCATGCATAGATATTCCCATTAACCCAAACACCAGATATGGAGCAGTTGCATAGCAAACAGAACACATCCACATATGAAACCACAGTGGTCATTACAACAGCATGCAGGTATATTGATGGCAGCATGCCACCAATGTGGGAGTATTTCAAAATGGCACATGCATAGAAATAAATTTTAATAATTATCAAACAATAGGACATATGTCCCAGCAGTAGATTGAATGCAGCACATACTGATCAACTTGTGTATTTAGTTTATTGTTGCAGATATGGTGGTGGGGGGGGGGGTGTCAATTAACAACAAGTATATTCCTGTAGCTTGCATTACTTTCCTAGTCAGTGCTGTGATCTGTATGTTACAGGTATTAGTACACTACCCTATCGCCTTAGTTTGGACAGTGGTATGGATGTAGACAACTATATACATGAACTGAGTTTTACCTTCAGTATACAACTCTTACCTGGTATACCTGTAGAGGTATTGTTTGTTAACACTACCTAACTGTTTCTACACATATTCCCAGATTCCAGGTTGATGTTATGCACATACCTGTCCATCTCTTATTGCTCACACTCTGGGCATGTCTTGAACACATGCAGGTGAACTGGGACATATTTCTGCTCTTGCCCTCTTAAACCTTTAGTGAATTGTACAATGACAGGTTTGTTTGCATTGACATTTTCCAAATATGTACAGGTTTGACAGTCAGAAATATGACATGAAATGCTGCCTACTTGTCAGAGATTAGCACACTGATATGCCAGGGGGACAGAGTAACAGCCGGCAGATATAGGCCGATTAACTGGACATTCTGGACAATTCTGTACACTTATGGGGTATAATTCCGCATACAGCTTACTACCACTCCCAAGATTCGAACCATGGCTGTGTCTGCTAAAAATAAAACACTGCCCATCACAGTTGAGTGTGCTATATAGATATTACTGTGCATTTCTTGTCTGATGATTTCTGTCTATAATTATCCTGTGGTTTTATATTCTGACCTTGTAATTACAGCACTCTTATACAGGATTTCCTAGACAATACCAGAGTAAACAGTACCAGTACAGGATATCAATCTTTTATTTCTAGGCACAGTGTTCGTATCTGACAGACCTGTGGGAGCAATGTTTGTTAGCATTACCTGAATGTTGCCACACAAATTACCAGATTATACATTAGTATTATGCACATACATCTCACTCTGTTACTGTACATACACTGGTCACAGCTTGACAACATGGGGGTAGAGATGGGACATACTTGGCTAATTACTCTCATAACATTTTGGGGAGTTGCTAGAGTGACAGATTTGTTCTTATAGATGTCTGACAATCAGTTGTATGTCTTGTTTGCTGCCTAAACATCTGGGATCATCACACTTGCTAGGGTGACGGCGTGACAGGAAGCAGATATGGGCTGATTTACTGGATATTCTGGACATATCTGTACAATTGTGGGGTATGATTCTGTATGCAGCCTACTACCACTCCCAGGATTTGAAACATGGCTGTGTGTGCTAAAAATACAACAGTTCACGTCTCAGTTGAGTGTGCTATTTGGATTTTGTTGTCTGTCTTTTCACTGTTTTCTACCTATATCTCTCTCAGTTGTACTATATGACCTCTTGGGATTACAACAGTCATATACAGACATTCCTGCAAATTTTATTTATGTAGCACAGTGTGGGTAACAGTGCTTAATACAACAGTACAATTAAATGATTGCAACTCTACATTACCATATGATACCAGAGTAAACACATACAGCCCAGCAGTTAGACCTTTATTGTCAAGCTATTATGCTTTTATTTACATACAACCTATATGAGACTCTTCATATACTGCCATATTCTCTGGTGTATGCAGTACATGCCTTAAACAACACAAATTTTATACAGGCAATTAACTTACTACTACTTTTAGATTTATTTCCTATGACAGTACATGGAAGAGTATTACTAACCTGCCTTGCATCGCAACCGCTGCAGTCTATAGGCATGGGCTTTCTGGTTTGCAGCCCGCTCATCTGCCACTGTGAAAGACATAAGAGGAATATTTAGTCATACCTATCCATAATATACATGAGCTGGCAATTATTAAACAGGTAGAGGACTGATATTTACACACAGCTGGAACATCCCCTGTCCTCCTAGCCTCTTGGATCCACTGATCCAAGAGATCACCCTTTCTCCGCTTCAGGCCGGCATAGTGATGCCTGACCTGCTCACCAGTTTGGGGTATGCCAGTGGCACTGGTGAGGTCATGGGCAAGATGGCCCCAGGCTTCTGCTTTGTATTGGGAACCCTGGTACTGGCCCTGCAACATTCTCTGGTCATGGTCTTTCACAAGGATTCCTGCCATGAGTATAGTCTCCTGGATGCCCCAGCACTGCACCCAAAAGTGCACACCCTCTCCCATACCAGACATAGTGCTTACAGGAGGAAGCTGCAACCAGTTATGATATGTATTCCCACCTGTTGGGTTTAAATAGGGCCAGTTTCCTGCACGTTGCCATGATTGGATGGTTTTGAAAATGCTAAGCTATGGGCAAACCTGATTGCCTAAGGTTGGCATTGCTTAAAGTGGTATACCAATGGGTAGACTGAGTTAGCTGGCCTACACATTGCTTACAACTACTAAGCTGGACTGTGCAATGCTTAGCATTGCTTAATATTTAATTTGCGTTATATTTGCTTTCTGGCATTGATTTATTATTCATTACATGTTGTATATGTGTTTGGTATCCATGACTGATGTGTCCATACACTGTATGGCGTCCTTGTGTTTATTAGGGGATTTCTACACTTTATTACAATGACACCTCACATCTGAGCTTACTGCAGGACTCCAGTTCACATGTTTATGTTATGTAGTAGGTTATACAGCATAAAACTCTATATAGATTCCTTTCACATGTTCATTTTGATTTTCCTATAGTGAGGATCTGTTTGATGATACCTCAATCTTATGTACTGCTGTGGTGGCTTAGTGGTTAACTACTGTGACTATAGTGTACAGGGTTCAAGACCTGCAAAGGCTGTTTATTTTGTTTCTGGCCAGGACAGCGGCTGTTGCATGCAGAGTGATTAAGGCACTTTTAAGCAATTGTAAGCGGGTTTGCGTGGATTTGCGTGGATTTGTGCAACGGTAAGCTATGTTAACCTTCGGTTAAATATGCTTACAGAAAGTTAGCTTCAGTATTGCTTAACCTGTGTGCGCATTGCTTACCCCCACTCAAACAGGCTTAAACTTACTTACTACTGCTTAAATATGCTTACTCCCACTTACTACTGGTTAAACATGCTTACTCTTGCTTACTACTGCTTACTCCCGCTTACCACCACACTAATTTAGACAGTAATTTCAAATGGTTCTTGGGAAGGTGGTGGATTTGGAAACTGTATGGATTTATCATTTATTACACATTTTACCTTCCATTTGTATCCCTGATTCCTGTGTACATATGCTGTATGGGGTGCTTGTGATTATCTGTGGACTTTACAACATTATGACAATGACACCTCACATCTGCATTTAATTCTGTACTCCAGTTCACAAATATATGTTATTTAGTAGGTTATGCAACAAAACAAAATTGGTCATAAAGTGATTTGACATTGAAAATGGAATGTACTGGACTCGAACCTGGAATGGCTACTCATAAGGCAAATGTGCTGCCCACTACACTATTGCTGTACTGCTTCATTTGTGTATATCTTGCTTTTTATCCTCTTGTGCCATTTAAACTGCATTAACCATAGCTAAGCGATGGGCAAACCCGCACACATATGGTTAAATTTAATCTGTTTCATAAAAAAAAAAAAAGAACTTCTTTATATTTAATGTTTTAACTATTGCTCTTGTAAACTTGGAGGGGATGCTGTTGGGGGTATGCGAACACCTATGAGCGGTCTCGCTCATTCTTATTCCTAAACTGCTGTTCTTGATTGCAAGGCCATGTATATTCTGAGAGCTCTGCTCTCGGACACGCCCCCTGCACTCGTACATGCTCCATGTCCGTTTAGGAGCTCAGGCAGCGCGCCTTCACTGATATGCATAGCGTGCTGCCGTCCTGCTCCTAGATGGCCACTTCCATGCAGGACTAAGCTAGTCCTGCATGGAAGGATAGTGAATCTGGGGGTTGGTTTTCATTAGTTGTACCATGTCAGTATGTGAATTCTGTTTAGGAAGGAAAAGAGCCACTCATATCTACATGCTTTTTGAAATTACATCATAAGTTGAAAAAATCAGAAAAGCAAGATTTTCTGTCATTTGTAACATGCCGTGGCTCAACCTCCATGGTCTGAATCAGCCAAAAAATGTCCTGCCAAATTCAGAGTTGAGCTGCATGGAAATCTTAGAAGGGATACAGAGTGTCAGTCGTGTCATTTGCCTGGTCAGGATAAAAGAGATGAATGGTTGTGGGTTCAATTCAAGCAGCTTTATTTCATACAAACACATCAGGATAGAGGCTTAGTAACTTAAACTTAAGTAAACTTATAAACAGACTGACTACTGCATTCATACATGTTAACACTCTGGCTGCTCACTCAAAGTGGCACTGCTGCCTGCACATCCTCTCTATATGCATGTGCCCTCACTATGAGATGCTTCTTAAAGTCACAACACACACTCTGATCTATATCCTCCCTCTTTGAGAAACAAGTCATGCACTGTAATAATGACAATAGTCACTGACATGCAATTGTACAGAAATAATCCTTTGACATGTAGTTATACAGAACTAATTACAAGTGAAACAATCATGTGCAGGTTGCTGTGTGCTACTTTTTTTACACTAGGTCTGGAAATATGACCTGATCATGTGATATAAAAATTGGGTTTAGCAACAGGGACTGCCTTTAATGAATGTTCAACTTCAATGACATCTGGGGCATCATCAGAAATGGGAATAGGTACAGGGACATGTCCTTCAACAGGAACATCGTCTGGATTGCTCTGAGATCTAGACTCTGTATCACAGGTACAATGCTGCAATATCAATTCAGACACCGGAAGAAGATGCCTGCAGTTTTTCTGTATTCTATAGCCTCAGATTCTACTAAGTATGATCTTGGCTCGGCATGTACACCTCTCACTTGACCAATTTGATCAAAACCGTTCGCCGTTTGCATCCTCCCTATCTCACCTTCTTTCAATGGACAAAGAAATCTGCTCATTTTATCATAGTTGGACTTCTGGAATGAATGCTTTTTAAATAGTTGGGCTTTGATTGCTATGGTGCCTTTAGCATTAGGCACCAACAAACTGAAACTGATAGGCAAGATTGTTCTTGTTTGCCTAGACAGAAATCTCTGAGCAGGTAAGCCAAGTAAATTGTCATGGGTATATTTCTGAGATTAAATAAATCCAAGAAAACATCAGTATTGTCACTCTTTGACCTTTCTAGTAATTGCTTTGCACTTTGTACTGCATGTTCAGCTAGGCCGTTTAACTGTGGGTACTCAAGACTATCGGTAACATGGATAAAGTGCCACTCTTTTGCAAATTTCTGAAATAGCTGACTGGTAAACTGGGCACCATTGTCAGAAATAACTTTGTGCAGACTACCATGGACTGAGAAATGATGCTAGACAGTGGTCCAGGAAAGTAAATAATGTGGGAAGAAATAGCCAGGGAATTGTTATGGCTAGGCTTGTATAGGCCCTAGGGCTGATAGCCTAGTACCAACCTATGAACCTATGAACCTATGTAATGAAAGTACTGGATATTAGATTAGGTAGCAAATCAATCTCTAACCAATTTGAATAAGAGTCTACCAACACTAAGTAATGTTGACTATTCCACTCGAATATGTCAGTGACTACTGTTGACCAAGGTAGTTCAGGAATCTGGTTTAGGTGAAGTGGCTCTTTTTGCAAATGTGGTTTACTACTATTGCATACTGAACAAGATGAAAGTACTCTATCAATATATTTTGACAGAGAAGGCCAAAGTACTAGTTCTCTTGCCCTTCCATTGGTAGCTTCAAAACCTGGGTGGCCACAATGTAAAATTTGGATGTACTCATGTTGTAAGGAAATAGGAACAACCACTTTAGGACCTTTGAAAATTATAACATCTTCCATCAACATCTCATCTCTGCAAGGAAAATAAGATTGGACTTCTGTTGGTAAACAAGATTGCTTTGATGGTCATCCAACATTGATGAAGTGGTTGAGCTTTTGCAAGATTTTCTGTGGTATTTCCGGGTGATCTGGATAAGGTATCAGCCAGATAAAGAAGTTTGCCTTTTGTATAGACCATTTTGAAGTTGCACTTTTGTAATCTGAGCATCATTCTTTGCAGGCTTGCTGGAGCTGTATGCATAGGCTTCTTTAAAATAGTACAAAAAAGTATATATACACCACCGGAGGTAAGACACAGCTGCAAATCGATGAAAACAGGAACAAAACCAGTTGATCAAAAAAGTAGACAATCCAGTATTTATTTCAACATAGAACAAGGTAAGTGCTTTCGCATAGGAGCTTCATCAGACCATGTCTTTATCTTCGTATTTGTGGTTTTCTTTAAAATAGTGATTAGAGGCTGATGATCAGTCTCAATCTGGATAGCACGGCCATAAATATAATCATGGAACTTCGAACATGCGAACATAATTGCCAGAAGTTCCTTCTCAGTCTGAGCATACTGCATCTCAGTTTGGGTAGGAATTCTAAATGCAAAGGTTACTGGTCTGGCCTCTTGAAGAATAACTGCACAAAGACCGAACTTTGAAGCATCACAGGAAAGAATTACAGGTTTCAGGTCATCAAATGCTCTCTGGTGTTGTTCCATCCATGACCAGGTAATATTTTTGCATGTCACCTCTCTTAAGGGAGCTGATAATTCACTAACGTCTGGCATAAACTTGCCCAAATAGTTAACCATACCAAGAAAATGTTGTAAGACTTGGACATTGTCTGAAGCTAGCATCTCAAGAATGGCTGTTTGTTTGGAAGGATGTGGTTATAAGCTTGAACTGGTAAATAAATGGCCAGCATAAGTAACTTCTGGTAGCCTGAATTTACATTTCAGAGGATTGAGCTTTAGATTCATTTCATGTGCTCTTTCCAAAACTTTCCTGAGATTTCTGTCATGCTCTGCTTCACCATTGCCTCCAACTAGTAAAGCATCTAGTACTATAGCACACAGATAGCCTGAAAAACTCTGCTCCAGTGTACTCTGAAAGACTTCACTGGCAGAATTTATTCTAAAAGGCATCCTGAGGAATCTGTATCTGTATCTATTAAATGGTGTGCTAAATGTAGTCAGCAGTGAAGATGTGAGATTGAGCATCACTTGCCAAAATGAACTCTTTGCATCTAAGACAGAAAAAGCAGTGGCATTTGGCATGAGGGTAGCAACTTCCTCAACTGTACACATATGATGGTGGGGTCTCTTTAATGCTTTGTTTGAGTCTCTTGGGTCAATATATATTCTGATTTCACTTGAGCTTTTCTTATGAGCAACTACCATGGAAGACACCCATTCTGTTGGTTCTGTAACTGGACAAATCACACCTTGCTGCACCATTTTATCTAACTGGAGTTTGAATCTGTCCTGCATAGCTATTGGAACTCTTCTCGCTGCTCTGACCACTGAACTGACCTCTGAGTCTAATTTCATGGAGTACACAACTGGAAGTTTGCCTGGCTTGTCTTTGAAAATATCAGCATACTCTGAGAAAATGGCATCGGTAAAATTGGAACTAGGACATGTGCTTACATGATGGATGGCTTTGGTAAAAGAAAGCAGTTTCATTTTTAAACTGTCTTTGAGACCCAATAATGATGGTACAAGTCTTTTGACTACATAAAATTGCAAGCTGTAACTGTTCCCAGCTGAATAAGCATGAAAGCACTACTGAGCCTTCAGTTAGAATCTCTTCACCTCCATAAGCAACAAACCTTGCACAGTTGGGAAAATTAAGTTGTTCACCAGCTCTTACTCAAGCAAATGTTTCTGATGACATAACACTGCACTTTGTACCAGTATCTACTTTGAGCTCTGTGGGTTTACCATTGATCAGGACAGTACAAAACACTTGTTTTTTACCAACAAATCTACTGCATTAACCTTATCAACAATCACTGATACATCATCTACATAGAGAGAGTAGAGTTGCAGCTTTCTATATGATCAGCTTGCTGTTTTGAGTGACCTTTCTTAATACATTAATGAGCTTGCTTGATTTGCAAAACTTTTGAAAGTGGTTCAATTTTTACACTTGTGGCATTGCTGACCAAATGCTAAGCACTTTTCTCTTTTGGACTCATGATTGGCATCACAGTTACGACAGTTAACAATGAGACTTGACTTGAGTTTTGCTGACTCACCCTTGTGCTGCACTGAGCATGTCTGTTTTACTGAGCTAGTATTAGAACTTGCTGGAAAGGTAAGGGCTTTCTCTGGAAATCCCACAGGGGCTGCAGCTGCCATGTGATTAGGCCTATTTCTGTTAGTCACATGCTGCATGCTGTCTACATTTGCTATAGCGGCTGCTGAAACCATGCTCTTATCACTTGCAAGCATATTTGTGTGCCTTTCTGTAAGCTTGTGTATTTGACAAATCTCTATGGCTTTGCTCAACGTTAAATCACTGTCTCAAAGCAAAATCTTTCTCACTGCAGCATTATTAACACCACACACAAGCCTGTCCTTTATCAACTCGTCTTTTAAATTACCAAATCTGTGTGTTTTAGCTTTGTTTTTAGTCAGTAATACAAGCTGCAAAAGTTTCTTCTGATTTTTGGTCTCTTGTATAAAATAAGTGCTTCTCCAATGTAACATTTGTCTGGGGGTTGCACATTTCTCTAAATTTATGTTTCAAGCACTCATGGACCTCCTTTGATTCAGCTTGTACAACAATATGATGGTTTTCCCCTTCTCCTGCATATACTGCTGGTGCATACACAAATGAATGTTTTCTTTTAATGGCTTCTGACCCCACTAGATGAAGCATAATAAATGCCCTTGTGCATGCATCTTTATCAAAAAAAGCTCCTTGTATGAAATTATCATATTCCTGCTCAAATACTCTCCAATTCTCTGCAATATTATGATCAAACACAAGTGGACTCGGTCTGTGAAATGCCTCTGCCATGCCAACACACAGTAATAAAGATACCTTTGAGTTATGTACGAACATACACACATATACATTGGAAATTTATGCCAGAAACTTGTAATTATGCTCAATAGCACAATAGACTCTGAAATAACTGCACTTTGCAAAATAAGTTTTTGTAGCACAAGACCACTTTGAAATCATTATACTTCACGAAACAACTCTTATCAGTGTAAGAAACACTTTGAAATGACTGCACTTTGCAAATGAACTGTACTTTGCCCACAGTAAACTCTTCAAAATAACTGTACTGTAATAAAGAACACACTGCAAACACTTTGCACACTCTGAGACACTTGGAACAACTAGTTATACTTTGAATAGCTTTAGTCAATAGGAAATAGCAGCTCATATAAAAAAACATGGTAGTTAAATAAAACAAATGCAGTCACTTTGCTTTTCCATGCTCATTTTGCCCTTTTATTGTACTCATTATGCTCGTTTGACTTTTATTGTGCTCGTTCTACTTTTCTTGTGCTCATTTTACTTTTAAGATGTTTTTTATGCAAATTAGAAGTCATTCTGAATGCTCTCATAAGTATTTCGAATAATTCTATCAAATACTGTGGTTTTGAACATCTCGCTTTATCAATAATACATTTTGTGCTTTGCAAATGCTTTGTATCATTTTCTTTATGAAATAAATCATTTATGCGAGTTTTAATTACAGACCAGGCAAAATACCTGGGGGAGGAGCATTAACTCTCTTCAAAGACAACCTTAACCCCTTTTTTCAATTGTTTGAGCAGGTTGGGATGAGTCTTCCTCTATATACCTCCATTTCTAACTCTGCACCTCATGGCTCATCTTCGAGCTTCTTTCTGACTTCTTGTTGCTCAGACATCCTGTTTCCGACACCATGTCGCTTATCCAGTCAGTATAAAACAGACAAACGGTTGTGGGTTTGATTCAAGCAGCTTTATTAAATACAAACACAACAGGATTGAGGCTTAGTAACTTAAACTTAAGTAAACTTATAAACAGACTGACTACTGCACTCATACAAGTTAATTAACACCCTGGCTGTTTACGCAAAATGGCACTGCTGCCTGCACGTGCTTTTAAATCACAGCACTCATTCTGATCTACAAGTCACACAGCATAAACATTTTATGCATAATGCCAAAACAGAGTTTCTAAATTACAATAACAGTATAATGAATGGCAAGTAGTCTATCTGGTAATTGCTACGAATTGGGTCTATTGGTTAATGTTAATTTATGAAATCACCATTCATTCATTCATTTTTTTATCACATGCTTAATCCAGTTCTGGGATGCAAGGCAGCCAGATCCCCTCCTGGAGTGGCTGCAAGGTAGAAGAACTGATTCTGAGCAGGGTGCCAACCTATCACAGGATGCATATATTCACTAAATCCCACACAGCAAGTAGTGCCACAGAAAATTTGGAGGAATGTTAACTCATCATTGGTACATTTTTGGGAATTGGAAGGAAACCTGAAATGATTATGAATTCACAAAATATAACTGCAATCCCAAGCCATAACACACAATATGGTGGACATAACCAAGGAATACAGACACCTTCAAGGAGATTGTGTGGCCTCATGTTACATGTAGATGCTGTAATTGCCCCTGGAAAGTCTTTTAATTCCTTATGATACCCACAATGGGGATTATTAAAGCACTTAGAAAATAACTAGGCACTTCACTGTTGCAGATGTAGGACATCCATCTGATCTGCCAATGAGCTGTGATGACTATCAGTTTGAAGAGTAGCCAGAAAGGTAGACATGAGAGGTCAGGTGCCTTCTTGTATCACCTCTGGGAAACTGAGAGGGAATGCACCATTTCTGTTTTACCCTCTTTAGAGGCCAGCTTACATTACAAAGGGGCCAAGCAGATGTTATGTGCTGCTAGCATGGAAGCATGTGATCATCCATACCTGTATCACTACATGCATAAATCCTGGGCTGCTATGGAAAGCTTAATACAACTGCCAATATAAGCTATAGTATGACAAGCTCCTCCCCTACCCTCCAAATGTCAGTGCTGTGTGCAGATTGCAAACCCAAATAGCTGTCAATCAGTATGTGTAACAGTGCATCAACAGCAGTGATGAAAAGTATGATCAAGTGCAATCAATAGCTGAGACAACTAGTTAATATGGTATCTACCTAACTAGTAGCATCAATGAGCAATGGATAGTATAACCCAATATCTAGAAACTATAGAACACTCGTTACAGCTAGTCTAGCTAAATAGCTCATAGTGCAATAACTGTAAACAGTTACAAGGCAGTTATAACTCCTTGTAGTCAAGGATGCAAGGTTTAATTCCTTCTTTTTCTAATTACCTACTGTGTGACTCTGAGCAAGCCAATTAACAAGAGAGAGAGAGACTTCAGGGTGTCCCTGAATAGCGGTAGTATTGTTGCCTCACAACAAAAGATTCTCTGGTTCAATTCTTGGGTGGGGTGGAGTCTGTATGTCCTCCCTGTGTTTGTGTGTGTTTCCTTTGGGTGCTCTGGTTTCCTCCCACATTACAAAGACATGCATTTCTTCCTGGGCCTCTGCTGAAAATTGGCCTTATTCCAAGTTGGACTTTCTTGGTAAACAAGTGTTAAATAAATAAAAAAAAAAATTGCTGAGAGCTTCAGGGGAAGAGAAGTTTAGTGCTGCTTATTCCAAGTTGGTTTGGGTTGTTAGTAGCACAACAGGTAGTAGCCTTACTTTTGACGCAGAAGGCTGTGGGTTCTACTCCCACAGTATGCAGATGGATTGCTAATACTGTACAGTGTTGTACTTTAAAGGGAGTGGATGCTGCAGTCCTGTAAATGTCCTCCTTTGGAGGAGTTACCTAGTAATTATGAATCTGTTATCAGTTTGCCATCCATTCCCTATTGCAATATTACTAGCTTATCAAAAGTTGTTTCATAGCAGCAACCTCTTCATAGGTTAGAGATCCCTTTAATGTGGAATTATTTAGATGACTGACTTCTGCAGACATTTTGCATATTTACTGATATTGGTGGATTGTAATGATAAAAGTTTGAGTGGCCTTTTATGGTTGAACTTTTCTGAAATGGGTAGTTTTGTCATTATTGGTTCATGCCTTTTGTTTCATTGCTTATTAGAAGACTGTTCAAAACTACAAATTTAAAACGCATTCCAACTGGTGCTGTATTATACAAGGAATATAATTTAATACAATCAGGAAGGTGAATCAAAGAATGCATACATGTATGCATGGCCCTAAAAATGTGTTTGAAAACAGACCAGAGGAAAGTGTGAAAGGCTCAAAATCATGGGCAAATTTTAAGCTTTACTCTTGTTAACAAAGCAATGGATGAAGGTAAAATATTTCACACCATATTACCTTGACCTGGCCAAGCCTTTTGACATAATCCCCTACTCAGGTGTAGTACAAAAGATGAATAACGTAGGAGCAAACACTTGCATCACTAGCTGGATTGCCAACTTGGTCACAGGATGTAGAAAATCAAAATCTTTAACTTGTCCCCAGCTGCTGAGCGATCCTGTCCCTAGCATCTTTGGCTGTATAATACCTAGCTATACAAATTGCTTAAGCTGCAGTACTTTCAAATGCCTCCTGCCTGAAGACTAAGGACCCCTTCCAGGTTTACAGCTGCATCTTCTCACTGCCTCCCAACCAGACATTTTCTCTAAGAGGAAGCAAGAAATAATACCTAGCTATACAAATTGCTTACTCTGCAGTACTCTCAAATGCCTCCTGCCAGAAGACTAAGGACCCCTTCCAGGTTTCCAGCTGCATATTCTCACTGCCTCCCAACCAGACATTTTCTCTAAGAGGAAGCAAGAAATAATACCTAGCTATACAAATTGCTTAAGCTGCAGTACTCTCAAATGCCTCCTACCTGAAGACTAAGGATCCCTTCCAGGTTTCCAGCTGCATCTTCTCACTGCCTCCCAACCAGACATTTTCTCTAAGAGGAAGCAAGAAAGTATGTGCTTGCTTACACCTTCCCTATCACATAACCTACTTTTCCTACCTTATGCTAGACCAGACGTTACACTTACTTAACATCTGTTGTAGTACATAATTTGGCCACCAGGTGGCACCCACACCAAATCTGACCTCCATAGGTCTATCCCTCTGACTTACAGTCTAGCTTACTTTACTGCTGCGGTGGCAATCTTGCTGACAATATTACCTGCTTTTGATTCCTTGCTGCACCCCTTTTTTACAAAGTATTGCTCTATCTCTACTTCCCTCATCTCTACTCTATCCTTCAACTATACTTACCTTCAATAGTCAGTGCTCTGCTGATTGTTTCTATCTAAACTTGTCCTCATACTCTTGTTTCTTCCCGCTCCATTCACCCTGCGGGCTCACTCTGCTCCCCTACCCTACCCCCAAATCCCACCCACCCCTAGGTGTTCTAGACTTATAATACCAGACCACACCCTCCTCCACAATCCAACAAATAGGATACTCTCTCCACCCTTACAACTACACCACACCCACACAGCACACATTCTATCTCTAGCCCACACCTTCCACCTAACCTCTCTCATATTTTAACCTTTTCTCACCTCAGTTAAGGTTCCCTTACCTTTATACTCATGTTTACCACTTCTAGCTCCACACTAACTAAGCTACTACTTAGCTCCATATTCTTTTCTGTATTAACCTCAGCCTATGTCTTAACCTCTTTTGAACACCAAATTTATTTTCAATATAATTATCCCAGCAAACAAACAGCTACACATAGCCACACTTTCATCCATTATAATTTAAATATCTTATCCACACCTACATACTTACCAGTAAAGTACCACAGATTGGCACACATTAAATATAATAGCCTATTACCTAAGAAAGCTCAGTATCAAACTAATAACCTACATTATATTTTCCTTAAACTAAAAAAGAATTCCTTACAAGATGGAGACATCCATCCCAATCCAGGCCCAGACAATATCCTTTCTACCGAATCAATAACCATTAAACCCTCTATCCCATACACACAAAACAAACACCTAAACTCACTCCTTATAGCTCACCTCAATATTCAAAGTGTTAATAACAAAGTTGCCCATCTCCATGCTCTCCTGGATGTGCACTCCTTTGACATCCTATGTTTAACAGAGACATGGCTGAAACCAGCAACCCAGGATAATCAAATCCTCCCATCAGGATACAATATACTAAGACTAGACCGCTCAAAGAGAAAGGGAGGGGGAGTAGCAATTCTTTTCAAGGATGGATTACAAGTCACTTCTCTACCTTATAACCCACCAAAAGATAGTAATGCTGAAGTTCTTATTTCTAAAGTACAACTTAATTGTAATAAATCCTTGTACATCTTATTTATCTACCTACCTCCTGGAAACAATGTAACTAAACTTGAAGATATACTAAATTGAGTATCATCAACCTTCCCACAAGAAACTATAATCCTTGGTGATTTCAACATTGACTGGAGATGCACTGGTACTGACCATCCTACTTCTCACATTAACCTTCATGGTTTCTCACAGACTGTCACCTCCCCAACTAGATTTAACAAACCTACCAATAAAGAGACCACCTTGGATTGGATCCTTATTAATAACTACCCCCAACCCTACAAAGTAGGTGTCTTCCCTGATGATGTAAGTGACCACTCTTTGACCTACATAATCAGGCAAAAGAATGATATCCCACACCAAGCATCATATAGGACAATGCGGTCAATCAAACAAACAGTTTAATCAAAGGTTATTCCAAACTGAACTTAGCTCTTGTGATTGGTATCCACTAAAAACCCTCCCTCTTGAAGAGGCTGTTAAACACTTTAACTCTACCTTCTTAAATATCCTTGACCAATATGCACCAAAGCGTACCATCAGAACTAGGTCAAAACCAGCCCCATGGCTCACTGAAGACACCAGGCAAAAAATGTTACTTAGAAACAAAGCCTGGGCTAGGTGGAGGACTACAAAAAACTTAACAGATCAACAATTATTTAAACAAATGAGAAATATGACAAAAAAAGCTATACTTTCAGACAAAAAAAACTTTTACTGTAAAATGCAACAAACACACCTAAACAATCCTCAGAAATTCTGGGCAAGTATAAATAGTTTGTTACACCCAGGTCACTGCAGCACACCATCCCCAACTGTTGCAAATCAAGAAACTCCCAACCAAACTGCTAATGCCTTTTACAGCTTTTTTACCTAAGCCATCCAATCTCTAGCCAGCCAACTAAACCTTGACAGCTCTAGCCTCCCAAACCCCATTTCTAGCTCTCTTCCTACCTTCATATTTCAACCCATCTCCACTCATTTCATATACAAACTCATCCTAAAACTTAAGCCTTGTACGCCTTCTGCTGACCAGATTCCAGCACAATATCTGCAAAAAGCAGCCAAAGCAGTAGCTTATCCAATATCAATCCTAATAAATAGAACCATTAATGAGGGAACCATCCCAATCATCTGGAAAATCTCACACATTATCCCCCTACATAAAGGTGGTAACTCCAATGAATATTCCAACTATCGACCTATAGCCCTACTATCCCCTTTAGCAAAAATAATGGAAAAATGCATTCATCATCAGCTTCTGGACCACCTACTACAACACAACTTACTAGCACATAGCCAACATGGCTTCAGACCATACCATAGTACCACTACAGCCCTCCTATCCTTCACTGACACCATCAACAGAAATCGCAATAATAATGTTCTCTCTTCAGCTCTATTTATTGACCTATCAAAAGCTTTTGATATGGTAAACCACACATTGCTTATAAACATTCTTAAATTACTTTCACTCGATACTCTAGCTATACAATGGTTCAGCTCCTACCTAAGCAACCGACAGCAAGCTGTTATGTGGGAAAATAATCTATCATCCCACCTGCCAGTTACACTAGGTGTTCCCCAGGGCTCCATTCTAGGTCCTCTACTATTCTCCATTTTTATTAATGATCTCTGTAAGGCTACTCCTCTTGCAACCTGTATACAATATGCAGATGATTCCACAATAATCTGCATGGGAAAATCTTTATCAGAACTACAGTCCCTTACTCAGAAAATGTTTAACATAGTTGAATCATGGTTCCTAAAACGATGCCTCCTCCTGAATCCAAAAAAAACTAAGCTCCTGCTTTTTGCCCCTACCCGGAAGCATATACCTTTAGATTTCTCTGTTACTTCTAACAATGGTACCGTCATATCCCCTGATGCTACCACCAAGCTCCTAGGAATCACTATAGACAACAACCTCAACTTCGACTCCCATATTAATAACACCATAAAAACAGTCAACAGAAAAATGGGCTCCCTATATAGAATCAAATCCTTCCTTACTCCTATAGCAAGATCTACTATTGCCCACTCCCATCTAATCTCAACACTACTTTATGCCTCACCAATCTATACTAATCTGTCAAAAAATAATTGTTTCAAACTAGCTACATCCTATAACAATATTGCAAGATTTGCCACTGGTAATCCCTATAGAACCCATCACTGTCAGAATCTAAAACAACTAGGATGGCTTGAGCTACAAAATCTGCTTCAATATAGTCAACTTATCATCGCACATAAAATCCTCTACCACCCAAATAATACTCTGACACTTTCAAACATCATTACCCCCTATAAAAATCTTACTAATTTACGATCATCTAATAAACTGTTAGCTAACATTAGTAAGTCAAACAACTTGGCAGGTGACTCTCTGTTCTCAAACACTACTGGGAAAAACTGGAATTTACTACCTACCGAATTAACTTCTCTTCCTTCTCTACCCCTCTTCAAACAAAAACTGAAAATATTCCTCAGAACAAAATGGCTATGCCCTTGCAACAACCCTGACTAACTGATTAACTCTACTAATTTTCCCCCTACTTTCCCCTTTGGATAACTTGTTCTTATTTCATCTGTAAGTAGCACTGTTTACTTGTAACCTACTATGTCATACTTTATATAAATGTCATATCTAATAATTTTGTAAATAGTATTTCTTTTTAAACCATTGATTGTTATTTGTTACTTACCAGTGTGTTTGATATTTTTGTAAACTCTAACTAACCAGTGTGCACCAAAATGTATTACTGTATTTTTTCTCTATGTAAATTTTTTATTAGACACTATTTTACTTTTTATTTGTTACTGTACTGGAGCTTTTCTCCCCGGGCCTCTACTGAAAATGGACATATATCCAGTTGGACTAGCCCAGTCAACAAATGTAAAATAAATAAATAAATAAAATAAGGGAAGAGACCAGTCACCAATGGAGTCCCCCAGGGTTTGGTGCTGAGACTTTTTCTGTTTAGCATATACATCTCAAAAGCAAAAGGAAATACCAAAGGCTTTTGGCCGGCTAAGTTTGAGATGACTGCAAGCTAGGAGCAGTTATTGAATCCCTAAATGACTTAACCATCATGCAGGAAGGTTTGCCGCAAATAATAACTGATGTCAAACCCATCATGTGCTCAGAGTCATAAGAAAGCCTTTCTATATTGCACTGCTTATAAACAAATTAATTGTGACTAAATCTAGAGATGTTGTTATCCCCCTTTACAAAGCTCTCATTAGGTCAATCCTTTTGTATAATGTCCACTTCGGCACGTATCTGTCCAGCCCCATGCAACAATTGGAATACTTTCAGAGATACCTTACTAAAAGGATACAAGTCCTAAACAATAGGTCTTGCATGGACCACCTCAAAGATTTATTACTATACTCAGTATCCTACAGAGTGCTTAGAGGTGACATGTCTGGCATTCAAGGCATCCTCAGACCTAATACAGATGAACCTACTGAACATCAGCAAGTCAAATGGCATCAGAAATACTCAGTCCAGGTATCTAAACTGAATGTTGTGGAGAGATGGATATATATCAGAGAGGCTACCACTATTCCAGTCCACACTATCCATAAAAATAAAACAAAGCTCATCTGTCCATATACAAATGCAACTTGGATCAAAGGATGGGTAATAGAAAATGTACTCCAGGATTGCTCCTCATGCCACTAATGGATAGAGGCAGTTCCTAAATGCTGCATCCCTTACATGGGTTCCCTCAAATTATCTATGGTATGATTGCAGTTATTCTCACTAGAGCTAATATACAATTATCAGCCATGGGATAGGTAAGACCAATCAGAAAATGTTAATTCAAGCACCAAAAGGGAATTGGCTAAGCTTACAATGTCCTCCACGTGAACCCATATTGTGGTACTAAATAGTTATAAAAATTGCCTTTTTTATATCACTAGGTGCCCCTCGCACCCTCCCCACCCCCACCCCAGTCTTCAACAGCTTCCGGTGCCTATGAGGGACAGTTGTGTCCATTGGGCTTACCCAGTTAACAAATGATTTCAAAAAATAGCAGAGCAAGCAGCAGACGTATACTGGACAGTGTAATCCAATAGTCTGTAGTATGGTACCACAGAGTAGTAGATTTAAATGCCATAACAGTGAAGCCATTAGTAGGAAGCTGCAGTGTAGCAACATTAATAATGAAAAAGAGCAATCAGTAATTGAGATAATAAGGTAATTTGTTTTTTGTCTCACTAGCATCAGTAATTTGCAACAGTGCAGAAACACCCCAAATAGCATTAGCAACTAGGGTTACCACCTGTCCATATTTTCACAGAACAGTCCCTTTTGGGGCAGTTGTATCATACAAAAATGGGAAAAATTACAAATATCATAATATTTGAGATAGTAACTGTGATCTAACTTCTCTCTAATTGTTACATGTTACAATAGTTCTGTATCTAAAATACCTTAACGTAGGTTCATAGGTTCATAGGTATGTACTAGGCTAATGGCCATGGAGCCTTTACAAGCCTAGCCTGTAGGATTACCCTGGCACCGTGCCTCTGTCGAGTAGAGTCACTGGCATGATCCCAGGAGTGAATTTTCTATTTCTCATCCACTCATCAAGATTTCTGTTGAAGAGGGCCAGCGAGGTGCTCTGTTTGACATGTATGGGAAGTCTATTCCATAGCATGGGCAGTCTCTGAGTTATGAACCTGTCCCTCCAACATGTTCTTTTGATTGTAATAATGAGGTTGCTGTCTCTGGAGCATGTGGTGCGGAGGGATTGGGATTTTGTTAGATGGAGCATTTCTAACAGAGCTGGGTCAGACATGGCTTTGTAAGTCAAGCATAGATCGCCTCTAAGGAAGCAGTATAAGACAGAGAATAGTTGGAGTTTTTTTAGTCTGTCCATATAGGACAAGTATTTAAAGGCCTAGGATCCTCTTTGTGAGGTACTTGTGTGGCCTCTCCAGTTGTTGCAGGTGTCTAGTGAGGTACATGCCAAATGGGGCATTGTACTCGATGATCGGCATAATGAGGGAAGAGTAGAGGGAGACAATGACCTCTTTCTTCCTGGATGCAAAACCCTTAATAATGAGATGTGCCACATAGAAGGACTTTCGGAAAATAGTGGCAATGTGGTGGTCAAAAGAGAAGTTACTGTCAACCTGTGTTCCCCGATCTCATATAATGCTTTCCGTGTTCAGTGGACTACCATCAATGTGGTAATTCTTGGAAACCAGGTTTTTCCCAAAGGGGATGACGATACATTTTTTGGCATTGAGCTTAAGGCCATGGTTCTGACACCAGTCATTGGTCTCAGTGAGGCCTTTTTGTGGGATGTTAACATCACTTGGGGAGCTAATAATAGCTCCCAACTTGCAATCACCTGTGAACTTTGTCAGCCAGTGTCCCTTCATGTTGGCCTGATCTTCACAGAAGTAGGCTGTGATTGAACAGGGCACACAGGTGAGGTGCCAGTTCACTCTGTAGTTCATGTAGAACACAGCCAGGGATATTGTCATGTCCTATAGAAGCTGTATTCTTGGCCTTGGGCAGTGCTGTTTTAACCTGTGCAGCATAATACTGGGTGCCTGGTAATCTACTAGTATTGTGATTGGTTCTTTGGGGGGGGGGGTGGTAAAGTTGGCACTGAATCTGTCGGCCATTATGTTGGCAATATCTGTTGGCTTTTTATAGGAGGTACCATTGTGCAGTAGCTCACAGCAAATCTGGGTGTTGCCGTGGAGACTATTTACATAACTATAGAAGGCCCTGTGATTATTTTTACTATCTGCTGCAATTCTGTTTTCATAGCTAGCTTTAGAGGATTTGATGAGGGATCTCAACTTTTTGTTGAGGCTGATAAGGGAGTTTTTCCAGTCTTGGGACTTCACCTTATTCTGCATCAGTTTCCTCCTTCTGTTGTAGAGTTTGTTTATGACAGGGCACCACCAGATTGGCTTCCTTTTTTTGAAGAAGAGCATCTTGGTTCTATTGGGTATGGTGAGATCCATGCATTTGTGTACATGTTCATACAATGCATTGATATATGATTTGACAGTCATGCAGCTATTCTCCATTTGCATGGGTGCCGTGAAGTTAGCCACCTCTGTTTTTAGGAGCCCAAAGTTAACTTTGGAGAAGTTTTTCATGGTGGTTACCTTTACGAGGGGTGGGGGTGGGAGGGATGTGGATTTCCAAGGTGATTAGTTTGTGGTCGGATCTAACTAGGGAGGAGTTGACTATTAGTGTAGAGCAATGGTTGCCCATGTTAGTAATGATCAGGTCAAGGATGCTGCTACCTCTACTGGGGGTAAGAACGAGATGGTCCAGAGCATTGGAATTAATGCATTCCAGAAAGCATTGGGCAAGTGTATTGATACATGAGTAGTTTTCCCAGTTAAAGGAGGGGTAGTTGAAGTCACCCAGTATGAGACTGTTAGGCTGGAGCCTAATATTCTCCAGGGTGCTTAGGAATGTGGAGTGTGAGTCTTGGGACATGGTTGGGGACCTATAGCAGGCTACAACCTGAATTGCTGTCTTACCCAATGTTAGCTGCACGTAAAGTATCTCAGATGAGTTATGTTGGGCTACTAGTCTGGAGGTGTGCACATCCTTTATGAATATGGAAATACCACCACCTTTGGAGCATTGGTCCAAGTTCTGGGGCCGAAAGGTTTGGAATGAGTTATAGCATGGTAGTGCAGGGGTCCTTTCTGCTGCCTTGAACCAAGTCTCTGTTACAGCACAAATGTCGATGTTCTCCATTTTCAGGAGTGCTTCAAGCGAGTGCATTTTGAGATTTAGACTTCTAGCATTGAGCAGCATGACCCTCAGATTGCATTTGTTTGTAGCTGTAACATGATACGAAACAATGCAAACAGTTCAAATTCTTTCTTAGCAAAAATGTTAAGTGCATTCCTTTACACTTGTTGTGGGTATGGTTTGTCCTGCAAAATCACATTTCTGTAAATAATGTCCCATTCTGGACATGTGAAAAGGTGGCAACTCTAAATAGCATCAGTGCAATGTTACCTTAAATACTGTCAGATCATTTTGAGCTGCTAATGAATCTAAGACTAGTACAGAAAGTGTGTGCGTGTGTGTGTGTGTGTGTGTGTGTGTGTGTGTGTGTGTGTGTGTGTGTGTGTGTGTGTGTATGCATATGTACACAATTATGTAGCACATATATACACACATATGTAGCATTAGCACAGATACAATTTATACACAGTTTTAAGGTTAAACATACTTTTGATTTGGTTTCTTTGGATTTTTATGGAAGGTATTGGGAAAAACGGCTTTTTTGCATATTTTTCAGATGTTTTAAAGACACTATTCCCAGTGTTAGTAAAATACTGTAACTAGATATCAGTTTGGTCCCATAATATTGTGTTTTTTTAGCCAGGATAACCACTATTGCTGTACTTGTTTGACATGTATTAAAGTGCTAGCTCAAGCTATTAGCACTGATGTGGAGGTGAAGAGTTTAACTTCAAACATTTCTCATCATAAAATACAGCTCTATACAGAGTATGTCCTATTTCACTATAAGAGTTATTTTAGATTAACTAGATTAATTTTAGATTAATCAGATCTAAAAGCAGCCTTTTGAAGGATTTGGACAATACAGCTAGAAATATTAGTCAGGGCATATATTACCTCTAAGTAATATATTTTGGAAATCCGCAATTTCATGAACTACATAAATGGCTAATAAGGAAAGGTAGTCTTCTCAGCAGAAACAATCCACAGCATCCCACATCGATGGATCAAGGAATGCTTACAGATGTATAAGATATACCCTACATTGATCAGTCACATTACAGTGACCAGGAAACACTGGCAACAATTTTGCAGCTAAGCCATGACAAATGGGAAATTATCACCCCAGGGATAAAAATTCAAAGGGGAACATTCCAGTGTGATTCTTTGCCACTGCTGCTGTTTTGTCATGCCCTGAACCCATTAAGCTTTTTACTGATTAGGTTATGGTTTCAATTTGGCTCCCAGAAACCAACCTTCTTTAAAGACTTCTCATCTACTTTTTGTGGATGACATAAAACTGTATAGTTTATCATATAATGAGTTGAAAGCAGAAATAGAAATGGTTAACACTTTCTCAGATTATTTAAGAATTGCACCTAGGCCTTGAAAAATGTGCAAAAGCGACACAGGAATGAAGTCTAAGTTATAAATTAATTTGCTCTTCTTGCTCTAACATACAGTTTTGGGGGTGACTGACTGGCCCCAAAAAGCATTGGATCAATTGGACAAGAAAACAAGAAAAATGATATATAATAATCATTGTGTATACCAGGATTTTATATACCCTGAAGGAGGTATGGGCCTCCTCAAAACTGATTACTTGTGTTGATCTGCAATTGTGGGACTGCATACATATTTGCTGACCTCACAAGATCTAAACATAGTGAAAGTTTTAAAACATGAGGAGAAATCTAAGATAACATCTTTGCTTAGTCTGGTAGAAGCATTTCTGGTATCTAGCAGGAATGGAAATCAAACCAGAAGTAGACAAAAATCAGACAGCAACTGAATGTGCCACAAAGCAAAATAAGGAATATAAAGAAAAGGATCATATAAGTAGGAAAGAAAATTGAAAAAGCCATAAATATAGTGGAAAGCACAGAGATCCTCTGGAACAGTCTACTGCTGATCAAAATTTGACGCAGGCACAGCCGGCCTTAGGCATAAGTGAACTAGGCGACCACCTAGGGTGCAGTACAGCCGGCCTCGTAATGGGTGGAATTTTATCTAGTTATTTATTTATTTTAATTACTGCACCTTTGTTATTTTGCGATCTGCTCAGCGCCCTGTCTCTGAGTGAAGAGCGCCAAGAAGATTGCAAAATAACAAAACCATAGGACGAAGGGAAAGGGGAAGCACCCTCCCACTTTTATAGCTTCAGGTTGGCCAGGAGGCTGGCTTCAGCAAGTAAAAAAAAAAATCTGTTGTCACGCATAGGTTCATAGGTTCATACTAGGCTATCTGCCCAAGGGCATTTATAAGCCTAGCCCATAGTTATGTGGCTTTCGCCACCCCTTTAGTTTGAATAAAAACTATGCCTATCATTTTGCTGTGCCTCTGTCAAGCAGTGACACTGAAGTAATCCCTGGGGTATATCTGCAATCTCCCATCCATTGGTCAAGATTCCTCTTGAACAAGGCCAGAGAGGTGCTCTGCCTCACATGTACCGGGATTTTGTTCCACAGCATAGGGAGTCTCTGGGTGATGAATCTGTCCCTCCAGCACATTCTATTTATAACCTTGTCAAGGTTTAAGTCTCCCGCCCTTGTGGTTCTGAGGGATCTAGATTTTTTGAGGTGAAGCATATTCATCAAATCTGGGTTTGACATGGCCTTATATGTCAGGCACAGGTCACCTCTGAGCAAGCGGTATGAGACTGAATAGAGCTGGAGTTCTTTCAGTCGGGCAGCATAAGACATATTTTTGAGACCCTTTATCCTTTTGGTGAGGAACTTTTGGGGCCTTTCAAGCTGCAGCAGGTGTCTGGTCAGATACATTCGAACGGGGCATTGTACTCAATCATAGGTCTAATGAGTGATGAGTACAGGGGACGATGACCTCCCTTGATCTAGATGTGAATCCCTTCATGATCAGGTGGGCGATATAGAAGGTTTTCCTAACTACTTAAGCAACATGAGTGTCAAACGAAAGGCTACTGTCAACCTGGGTCCCCAGATCCCTGATGACTTTTTCTGTGCTCAGTGGATTGCCACCTATATGGTAGCTAGGGGTAACCTTGTTTTTCCCGAAGGGTATGACTATGCATTTTTTGGCGTTTAACTTCATGCCATGGCTCTGGCACCAGTTATCCGTTTCTGTGAGGCCCTTCTGGAGGATATCTGTGTCAGATGTGTTTTCGACTATGGCGCCCAGTTTGCAGTCATCTGCAAACTTTGTCAGCCATAACCCTCCTGTGTTTGCTTGTACTTCAGAAAAGTAGATGCCGAACAAGAGTGGACCCAAGACTGAGCCCTGTGGGACACCACTTGTGACAGGCTTTGAGTCTGACATGGCTCCAGCAACTCTGACCCTGTGGGTTCTGTCACTTAGCCAGTTTGCAACCCATCTTGTGATGTATGGGTTTACATTCAAGCTGATGAGTTTTTCGATGATACCTGAGTGGGGTATTGTGTCGAAGGCCTTTGCCAGGTTGAGGTAGGCTGTATGGACTGCCTTTCCCTCATCAATGGCCTTGGTGACTGTCTCGAAAAGTCAACCAAGTTTAAGAGGCAGGATCTGCCTTTGACAAAGCCAAACTGGGTTGGATCCAAAGTCTGCAAGTTCCCTATGTCTTTATTTATGAGTTCCATTATGATCCTCTCCATGGCTTTGCAGATAAGGCTTGTCAAGCTAATGGGGCGGTAATTTCCAGGGTCTGTGGAGGCACCGCCCTTATGAAGTGGGACCACAGTCGCCGTGCACCACTCCTTGGGTACGTATCCTGAGGTGAGGCTAAGATTAAACAGCTGTCCTAACTGCGGGTTTAATTCCTCGTTGAGTTCGTGAAGCACATAGCCGGGAACACCATCCGGTCCCATGGATGCTGTGTTTTTTGCCTTAGTGAGGGCAGTTCTCACCTGGGCGTTGGAGATGTTTGGGGGGCTACAATCCTCTGGAATAGATATCTCTCCTTTTGAGTGGAAGGGAGGGGAGAAGTTTGCACTGAACCTGTCAGCCAGTATGTTGGCAATGTGTGTAGGTTCAGTAATTTTCACATCATTTTGAACTAATTCTGAGCATATCTGGGAGTTTCCTCCTAGGTTTCTAACATAGCTAAAGAAGGCCTTATGATTCTCTTTAGAGTCCTTGGCGATTTTTCTCTCAAAATTTGCCTTGGATGATTTTATGAGAGCTCTTAGTTATTTTTGTTATAATGATCAAAGGTGTCTTACCTTTCAAGGATTTTGCTCTATCTTGTAGTAGCTTCCTCCTTTTGTTGTAGAGCTTGTTTATGGCTGGGGTCCACCAGACTGGACGCTTGCCTTTGGTACAGAGAGTCTTAGTTTTGTTTGGGATTGCCTGATCCATGCAGTCCTGTAGGTGCTGGTAGAAGGCATTTGCAAGTGATTCAGCGGTTTGAGTAATGTTTACCACTGGCTCAGGGGCCTTAAAGGAGACCACACTAGTTTTTAGAAGTGTGAAATCGGCTTTTGAGAAGTTTTTCACTGTGGTCTTTTTGTTTCAGGTGGGGCGGATGAGGACCTCCAGCGAGATTAGTTTATGATCTGATCTCACCAGTGAGGGGTATACTTCTGGTGTTGAACATTTTGATCCCATGTTCGTGATGATGAGATCAAGTATGTTTTCTCCTCTTGTGGGGATGGTGACTAGTTGTTCCATGGCATTTGAGTTTATGAACTCCAGGAATCTTTGGGTTAGAGTGTTCGGGCTTGAGTAGTGTTCCCAGTCTATATTAGGGTAGTTGAATTCACCTAGTATGATGGTGTTTGGAGATACATTTATCCCCTCCAATGTTTTCAGGAAGGCCATGTGAGGTATGGAACTTAAGTTAGTTCAGTGAAGAGAGGGGTTAAGGTCATGCATGCATGTGTGGCCATTCAGATTCAATATAAGGTAAGTGTTAAGTGTTAAGTGTGAGTCTATGTGTAAGTTAAGCTGTTCGTTTCTGTATGCGAGAGAAAGTGTGTCTGTGTATATGTGTTTGTATGTAATTTAAATTAGTCATTCTGTTACTATGATTGTATGTGTGTGCTGCTGTGTGAGAGAGTATGTGTGTGTTACTTTGTGGGAACCGTGAGCTTGTGTCTTTGTTTTTGCTGAGACCTGTGAAGATGGAAGACGCTGGCAACAGGACCATGAACATCATCATTTATTGTTTAGCGATGTCTAGAAAAAAATCAGAAGATATTTTAAAATCTCTCTCGAGCTTTTCCGGTCTTTGTGTGTGATACAAAGATGAAGTTGATCCTCAGGTTAACATGGTAATGTCAGATTCTCATCTGATGGGCATGCGATGTGGCTGTTAGAAGTTATGCTTGGCTAAGAGACTGGGCAGATATTTAAGCATGAGTTCAAAAGGAATTGCTCTGGAGGTGATGATGAGGGCATTCTACTCTTCAGGTAAAAGTTGTCTAGGTGAGTTTTGTGTGCTGGTTTAATGAGAGTTGTTTTCCTAGCCATCTGTATTGTTTCCTATTGTTTGTTTTCCTGATGCCTGGCCCTGGATTTCAGAGTCCTTTGATGACTTCCAGATGAAGCCATCCAAACATATAGCATGTAGAACAGCTGCCAGTTTATGGCTGAGGATATAAAGGAACTTAAGGCATGTTTCTGAATGGATGTAATGGGGTAGTGGTTATGTCATTCCCCTTTCTTCTTTCTTTTCTGTGGCCAGCTTTGGCAGCCTCCTACTTTAATGTCAGAATGCTTGGCTATTACTTTTGCCGTCATATAATTAAATAAAGGAGGCTTTCTTGAGCTATTTGAATTGAGTGGATATGGTGTGAATATTAAAGCTCCTTTACAGCTGTAGCACCTAATTTATTGTTCCATATTTTAGAAGTGAAAGAATCTGCTTTCTTTTTGCTTACTTTTGCTGACAACTCAGATCAGAATCTGTAACTGCAAGTTTTTAGAGTTGTTTAACTATTGTATTAGTTTATGCACTGCACAATTGCATATTTACCTCTTTTTTATTTTTTAGAAAAGACTAGTGCCTTCTAGTCAGACAAATCTTGTGAGACATTTTATGTTTGTCATACAGCACTCACTATAGCATTGTGTCTGCTCCATAGCTTAATGCTGTAGGAGACCACACTTATGTGCTTCATGCATGTCTTTTGGTACAACTATAGCAAGGATGGTGTGAGTGGCACCCTATTTTGGTTTTACCATCCCAGACTGACAAAAAAAGCATCCCCATAACTCAGCTGAGGGATAAAAGGTTTTTAGGTTAAGCACAGAACTATTAAATATATACGTTACATATGTAAAAACGTATTGTTAAGCTAATGCTCCAAGCCACTTAAATGATTATCAGAAATACTTCTGAGTTTCAAGGAATGATTGTTCTGCCTAGCATCTTGCACTTGAAAAATCCAAACCTTTACCCCACCCTTCAGAATTCTTTGTTGATGTGTACAACTCAGGATATAATTTAAAAACTGCATATTGTCAGTACAGTTCAGATTAAGGATCACATTTTTTATTTTGTCCTTATACAGACTACATTATTGTATGTGCACTTTACACTTTCTTTTTATGGCACTGAGGCACTTATTTCTATTTAGATCTGGGCTATGAAAACAATTAATTTCACTCTAGTAAGAAAGATTGCATGAAATGTATTTTATGACCAGAATTCAGAAAAAAATGATAGCACATCTGCTTAACAAAAATAATATGTTTAAAACTGAAGAGAGTGGCCCACAAGTGATTAAGCCTGTAATAGTAGACAAGTCAGTGCTAGAGCTACATAAGTAAGCAATTCACTTGCAGAGGTAGTATGAATACTGTAAAGACTTGGGTAGTACTGTAACAGGTCACATGACTTAGGCTCATTAGTGGACATATAGCACATTCACAATGATGCAGTTGCAGACATACATTGTCATACCATTCCAGGCACAGCTGAGACCCTAAACAATGCCTAAACAGCAGGCTGTGCTATGTTTGCATTAAAAATGGAAAGGAATTGGGTGAATAGGACTGTAGAAAGCAGGAAAGAGTAAGCAGAGGAACATACAGAAGGACAATGAGAAGGAAAGAGTGATATGCAGTCAGGGAGGAGAGGTATTTTCTTGTGGGACAGGTGCCCTTTTATAAGAAAAATAGGGGGTAAGTAGCATGAGGGTGGTGTGGGTAGGTAAAAGGATAAAGTGATGGCAGCAACAGCAGACAAACTGATGCAGAAGGGCAGCAGGCACTGAAGTTATAGATAAAACATTAAAATGTAAAGTTGTTTGTCAGTGGCAACCTCTTCGTTAGTTACAGATTTCTTTAATGTAGACTTATTCAGATGGCTTTACTTCTGCAGAGATTGTGTGTATCGAGTGATATTGGTGGATTGTAATTACAGAAGTTTTGAGTGGCCTTTTATGGTTGAAATTTTCTGAAATGGGTAGTTAATTGATTTATAAATTTTGTTTCATTGCTTATTAAAAGAATGTTTAAAACTACAAATTTAAAACCCATTCTAACAAGTGATGCTGTATTATACAAGGAATATAATTTAATACAGTCAGGAAGATGAATCAAAAAACAAATATGTGAATGCATGGCCCTAAAATATGTGTGCAAGTAGTCTGTTTTGAAAACAGCCCAAACGTAAACTTAATCCTCCACTGGCCAGATGAATTTTTTGTGAATCTGGGTTTTCATGCTATTTTAATGAATGTGAGTTTTGCTGTTTCAATGAGTATGAGTTTCAAGGGCAGAGAAGTTTACAGCTCATGCTAAATCTGTACTCATTGTGAGACCGTATTGTTTGTTTAGCAAATGGCTATCTGTGTTTGTGTTATTTTATTTCAATATCTGTAAACATTGTGGAAGTACATAAGAAAACAGTATGCACACTGATAGATTTGAACAGTGTGTATGGTAACTCGTGAGAAATAGCCAAGTAATGGAACACTGGAATGGGTGGGGAGGGGGCTGCTGCTGAAGGGTAGAGGTTGCTGCGAGGGGTTGCTCGGTGGGGGGGGGGGGCAGTCTATTACCCTGCTAGGGCCCTATTTGACTATGATCCAGTTCTGGTATTTAAAGTAGGAAATAAGTACACAAAGGTAGTTGCAGTTTAACTACATTACAAGGTATATTTTTCTTATCCATTTAAATGATTTAAGGAAATTACTGGAGTGGCTTTCTTGGGGAGTGACTTACCTGTTGGTGGTTTTGTGAGTATGTTGTGGGTAGGGCGTAAGGGGACACCGGAGCACTACTTTGCCTAGGGCACCATTTCAGCTAAGGCCAGCCCTGGATGCAGGAATGGTTAAGGAGAGGTGAACTGAAACCAAAAAAGGAAAGGTTAGTAATAATGGCCCAGAATAGTGGACTATGTATATGTTGGTTTGCAAAGTCCATTGAAAAGATGAGAGAAACAGACAAATGCAGGTTCTGCAAAAAGGACTTGGGTTTGTTACTTACACTTATGGCAGAGGGCCTAATACTGAAAGGAACAATAATGTGGCAAACCTGTTGCACTGGGGATAGTGCAAACTCTACAATGTAAAAGTAGCTGAGAGGCATTGGAAACATGAACCACAAAGCATTTTAGAGAATGATGAATTGTATATCATATGGAATCATCCATTAACAACAGTTCAAAAAATAGATGCAAGAAAACCAGATAGAGTAGGTCATGAAAAAAAGACAAAAATAGCATTGGTCATTGAAATTTCTACACCTAGTGATTACAGTGTCATACGTACAGAGAGACACAGACTTAAAATATCAGAATTTGCAGGCAGACATGAAAGCAATGTGGTAGAAACATACCCGGACACTTTCAATAGTAGTAGGAGTTACAAGTTTAATAAAAAAGAATTTGCAATGGTACTTAGATATGCTACCAATATATGTATTTCCATATGAATTATAGATGCAGGCAATTCTGTGCACACTGTGGGTACTGAGAAGAGCACTCTTGGCTAACATCAAACACTGTGACAATACTAATTTCCTGAACTGTAATCGCACCCTGACTTAGGAATGGGGTCCATTCCTGTTGTGGCATTAAAAACCCAAACAGTTTGGAAAAAGTAGACAGAGAGAGAGAGAATGTCACTTACCTTAAGTTCTTGTGAGCAGATCTGGTGAACCAGTTCACACACACATAGACTGAGTATTTATAATATCACTCACCATTATACTTCATGAAGGAAGATGGGTCCATCTGTGAGTAGCATAATAGCTGACAATCGAAAGGCAAGTATATATTTGCCTCATTCTGGTATCCCTAACTCCTATTCAGCTGGAGTGGTAACAGACACCTATTTTAAAACTCTACACTGGCCCTTATTCCAATACATTTTATGAGTAGGAAGGTTATTTTCCAGATAATTAGATGAGCTGGTGGGATGGGGAAATGTCAGAACACAAAAAAAAGAAGATGCTCCACAAACATTTTCCCACCACTATCCTACCCATCAGTTACAAGGATAATTTTAGTGAAATCTGCACCCAAATGAAAACTTCCCAAAGGGGCTGTAGATTAAGATGTACCATGGTCAAAGAGTTTAGGATATAACAGTATTTCCAAATACTTAGGATTAGATCCTGAACAAGCAAACTGAAAACTAACACCATCACTCTTAAGCTGTCTAGCCTGGTGATTTACCAAAAAGAGATGAGTTTTATTTTTGTTAACCTTTAGCCCAAAAATCTTAGTGAACTAATCTAATAATTGGAAGACCCTTGGCAGGCCTTCTTTCAGCATCCAAGTAAGAATCATAGGATTGTCTAAAACAGAAGGGACTGAGTCTCTATATCCAACATATTCCAACCAGTAACATCCAGTGTTTATTGCAGCATCTTGTTAAGAGGCTCTATAGCCAATAAAATTAATGATAGGGATAGTGGACACCCTGGGGTATGTCCTTTTGCAAAAGGAAGAAACAAGAATAAATTCCATTCAGAAGAACCTTTGTTTGAGATTTGTCATAAAGTGTCTGAACAGTACCGATTAGTTCTTTTAGGGAAGTCATTCCCTTTAAAACCTTCCAAATGAAACCTTACTTGATTAAACCAAAGACTTTCTCAATGTCCACCATTACCCCTATTACTGGTTCCTTCACCCCTTGCAGCCCAGACATATAAACCTGAAGAGACTGCATGTAATCAGCTCTGCTTCTATCAGGTACAACTACTTCCTGCACTGCAAGAATTAAACCTGACAGCAAAGGTTCCATATGGGTTCTAAGTACAGAACACATGCATAAATTTAAAAATAAATATTTATCAAAGGAATCAGACAGTAGTTAGATACCACCAAAAGGTCCTTACCCAGTTTGGGGAGGGACATAATACTGGAGAAGCAGGATGAAGAATTAATCTCCTTCCTGGTCTGGAAATGCCTAAACACTGTTTCCATACATGCCAGATGGAGATCTCCCAAAGATCTGAATCACTCGGCATTAAGTCAATCTGGGCTTGGCCCTTCTCTGAAGGTAAACTCATTTTAGCTTGGCTAATTGCCAGATAAGAAACTGGAGTTGCAAAGAATTTCTTCCACTCACCAGAAAATTGTGGAGGCTTAACCTGCACTAAGCAATCATGGAAATTCTCCTCCCTCACATTGTAATCCCCATCACGATATATCTGTTGTGTTCCCCAAGAATTATAATCTCACTAGAAAAATAGTGATGAAAGGGCATCTATGCTGGGGCCATACACAGTCTCTAAAATTACTCTTCCTACAAAAGTCTGAAATATGCCCAGCAGCCATATACCTTTCTGGTCACTTTTCTATCATAGGAGTTTCCACCCCAATGAGGGGGTTACCCCCCCCTCCCCCATCGTGATACCAGGCTTCAATTTAACATTCTGGCTATAACATACATCCCCTTGCCAAACAGTTTTTTAGCATGTTTTATACCAGCTTACTCTCCTGCTGCATAAAAACATTTACATAACCTACATTTAGCTGGAAAAGTTAACCTTTGTGCCTTTACTGTACATAACAAAACTATAAATAACTAATAGTAACCAGAAGTAACTATCAATAGTAATAATATTCAGCTGAAACAAAGAGAAAATATAAATACAAGTAAGCAAGGAGTTCAGTTGTCTTAGCAGAGAGGGAAGCATTGGTCCCATTCCCGTTGTCCTCCAGCTATTGGTTACACAGATGAATATCCTTAAAGTGTATAATAGCCTAGGCATCCTACACAACTCCACAGGTTCCTGTTTAGTAATGTAAGCTCACAAAGTCAGCTGAATGGCAACGACTCCAATGTCATTTCTTAATCTGTTTCTTCTTCCCAGGTTGACCTTGCTGCTGCTTCTTCTTCCAGACATATTTCTCTTGGCACTTTTCTTTCTTTCTTTCTGGTATAAATCTGAGACAATCTCCCGATCATGCAATGGGTCTTCTAAACTCTCTTCATCATGTAATTCCTCAGGAAGCAATGCAAATCTATTATCCACCGGCATGGCATATCTGTGGAGAAGAGTTGCTTTACGTCTTATGCTGCCTTGGTAATGTGTCCTGTTTGTTCTTTTTAATAGTGTTGTCTTGCTGTAGGGCTTGGTAAATGTATACCTTTGTCTGTAGATGGCACTGCAGCAAACTTTTCTGAGTTTGTAAATAACCTTGATCTCTCTCCTTAACAAAGCTGGTTCCCAAAATGCCAGATGGCAGGCTAGCCTTGTTGTCTCAGGATTCATTAGTTAACACAACAAATTGCAAATTCTATTTTAGGAATTAATTAGTGAAATCAGGATCTTGAAAACACCACTGCTCCCCTCTGATCTTGATAGGTAACATAACAGGATAAGTAAGCCCACTAACAGTCTTATTTTAACAATATAGGGATCATACCTCCAAGAAAACTCATTTGGTCAGTTTCACAATGGTAGTAAAATTGTGAAAAAGTTAAACTGTTAAGACCAATAAAAGAAGCAGCTTGCTTTAGCTTGCCATTTTCAAATGCCATAATTTATCCTCTTCACGCAGGAATCAAATCGGCATCTCCGTTGGTGGATTGTCTGGTCCCTTAGGAGGGTATAAAGCATGATGTGCTTTCTCATTTGTTATGAGTGGAGAAAGGGGTATTTTTAAAGCTTTAAGCAAGTTCAACTCCAAAAAAAAAGACCCATAAGCAACTACCCTCTTCTCCTTCTTTAAGAAAATTGACCTTAGGTTGTTCCTATGAGACCAGCCTTCAAGGTTGGTCACCTTGCTCATCAACTGCTTGATTCATTAATCATACCGTGTTGTACAACTTCCACAGTCCTTTTGTGAGTTTATCTGCAATTCTAGCATTGAATCCAAAAATGCTGATTTAGAGTCACAGGCATCCACCAGAGCCCTTAATTTAGCATTTTCCCATTTAATTAAAAATGTATCCTCCAAAATTTGGAATATTAGGCCTATCAGCCTTGTTTCTGAAGTCCTTTCTTGTCAGGTCATTTACATCTGTGGATCTCAGTTGTATTACCTCTTCATCTGAAAGTGGACTATTTACTTTCAGATTTTCCATATAGACCCACTTTACACTCATGAGGTATGGAGAAAAAGCAGTATTGTAAAGGACTGGGAAATTAAACTTTCAACTTTAAGCCCCAGAGCCCCAGAGAAACCTTACTCATGGCATGACTACTATCCCCAACCCAGACTTGTCAAGTTTTCACTTCTGAGGCAGTAGTTTTATTTATATTCCATCTGGATGGTTTCTTTATATTCCATCTGGATGGGAGCTGTGTTATTTGGTGTATCATGGCTTTATTTCACTTCAGATTGAAAGGGTTTGTAATTTCCTGGTTGTTAACTGTCTGTATCAGTGACTGAGTTATTATTTGTCCATGACTCACTCTTTTTCTTTTGTGTCGGTAGATTGGTTCATATTAATATATGGATTATAATCTGTTATTTGTTGTTTGGCATACACTGATTGCTGTGGGTCCTCTTTCCGTCTTCCTTTATTTTTTATTTTCTGAAGCTTGGTTTATAAGAAGTATTTTATCAGTCTGGAAAAAATCACAGAATTAGGCAGCTAACATACTAAGCCTACTCCAGTTAACTTTTAAATATTGAAAATTAAGTTTTTTATGGTGTGTCATAACCAATCTCTTGCACATATTAAAATTGGCCTGTGTTCTCTTTCCATATTAGGGTTTATTCCTAGTGCATATGATGGATAGATTTGCTCTGTTGTGCATCAGTTCTGTAAGAAAGAGCTATTTAAGGGTTCCAAATGGCATACGTTCTCTAATGTTAAGTATATTTTATTAGTGAGTAAACATCATTTTGGTATTATTGCAACTGTACGGAATAATAAGAATTCTGTATCAATTATCTTAAAAAAGATGTGGGTAATGAGGGTGTGGTCAATCTTTTTACCTTTGGACAGCATAACAAGGGCTACTCTCTCACATCAGGTGAATAACTACTAATTTATATTCATTCTCATTTTAATACTGGAACTTGAAATTATCTCAGACATAAAGGCTCATCTATCCTTTAAAATGACAGCTTGTCAGGCAGATACTATTGTCAACAGTGGACATAATTACAAAAAGGTACGTTGTGATACAACAAACCAAGCGGATTTAAGAGAAGAATAAAATGATGCTCCTGTGGTCATTGACTTTAGTTGTCAGCCATCAATTTACTGTTGTCTTCCTCAAGTGTTAGGTGGGTATTGAAAGAAACAGAAATTAGTTCTTCAGTGGCCCAAGACTTTGATGCAAGTAGCACAAAAAACATGTAAAGGTGAGACAGAAAAGTCATACTGCCCAGTAAGTTCCTGATATCCTGACTGGAGGTAAAAAAAAAAAAAAAAAAAAATTAAAGCATAGAATAGTGGGTGGGACAACATCACCAAATCAGAGTATCTTATGTTCAGAATGTGATTTTTTCAGGAATGTCCACAATCTAGGAAGAATATGAGAAGATTGCTGGTTCAAGACATCATGAGCGTGTGATTTGTATGACCCATTGCTGAGTTAGAAAAGTTCACGTGACAGTCTTATGTCTACCTGGGCCAAAATTTGGATATGTGACAGTGTTATGTCTCCCTGGGCTGAAATTTGGATATGTGCAAGAACATGTTGAAATCTGATTACTACAAGACATGCATACAAATGTCTCATTGTTCATGCAGGGAATACAATTTGAAATACATTCCCATTGAACATATGAAAGAAATCAATCCAAACGTTTACAAATTGCTATAACTTTTTTGTGCTGCTGGCTATGTTTCAAACATGGATGACAATTTTAAAATCAATATATGTTAATCCTTCTGGTAAATGCATCAAGCAAAATCAGGGCATTTATCAGAAATACAGGTCAAGAAATCTAGTAATCCACCACTGACAGAATGTCTGGATCACTTATTTGTACTCATAATTACAAACTGACTGAAGTTCTGGTACAACTGTGCAATGCGTTATTAAGGTATGGTGATATAGAGAACACAGTGCTGATTCCAGTTCATAAATATTGCAGATTATATAGTGTAGAAATTATCCTTACTTGGTAAAGGCTTTGAACATTGCATAGTAAGTTCATTAAAACAATACAAAGATTATACTATCCTACCAGATATGTTCTAACATGGTGTTGGTTTGGGGAGATCTACTCTACTCTAACCAGCTCAATACACTTCTTTTCGGTGGTTGGCATAGTCTTTGATACAGGATTAGCTGTTATTTTGATGTACCTGAATCTGGCAGAAACATTTGATACACTGCCTCAAGATGAAATTATTACCACCCTTGTTGAAAGTAAATTTAATCCATGTATAATAAGAAAAGATAGCTGTTTGGTAGGTTTCAGACAGTAGCAATGCTTATGGATGAATGTTCCATCTGTAATCACTGGAGTTCCCCAATGTTCATTGATGGGGCCCATTTTATTCACCTTTTCTTATCTTCATTTCTGACTTTAGCATATTGTTGTTTTTCCAAGCATACTGCTGACCGAAAGCTTGAAGTACTAGTTTCTTCTTTTAATATGCATATGTATATATATATATATATATATATATATATATATATATATATATATATTGGTTAAATGAGTAAGCTGTGGACATACGTCCTTAGTCACACCTTTTGCAAATGGTGGTGGAAGTGATCAAACCCTTCACATATGAGTATAGGAATCAGTTTGTTAAGGGCTCAGAGCTTTAATCCTCTGACCTAACTACCAAACATATTCAAAAGATGAATTGTTGTTCCAGTATATTGTTTAGTAGGCCAAACAGTTTAGAGCTGAGCTTAGCACTAACAATAATGAAGTAATATTGTTTGGTAAAATTAAGTTTGGCAGAACTATCTTCCTCTTCATTAATGACATTTTGGAGGTGGTGAAGAAGATAAAGTATCTAAGAATAATAACTGGCAACAGATCCTCTGTTTTTATTCCTGCAAGTGGTTACAGTTTTTAATAACTGGACAGGAATGGACCACATACCTACGTCAGATTTCGATTAAAGTTCATGAAATAAGTGTTGCTTCAGTCTTTGATGTTTGCCAAGAGTACTGTTTTTAGCATCAACATTACTGCTAGACATGCCTCCTTCCGTAGTTATTATAGAATTGCTTGTAATGATAGCATATTTAAATATACTTGAAATTCTTTTTTATTAGCACTGCTGCTGCTAGCAATGTTGGAGCTGTCTGGGTGTGTTTGTTCCATCTTGCTCTAGTTTCAGCTTGCATATCCTCGTATTTTATGACTTTATGCCCCTCAGTATGCAGGACACTATAATTGCTGGGTGCAGTTCTTTCAGTTATTAATGCCACTTTTGTCCTTTTTTTTCTTTGACTACAGAATATGGTTTTCTTGCTTCTACCTCCTTGACTATTGGTTTAGGATGATCACAAGTGAGAAAATATCATGCCTATCAAGTCAAGGGCTCTGACATAAGTGGGTTTACTTTATATATCTGTTCCTCCACAGATCCAGAAATCTTAACAACCTTGTTCAAACTGATCATATACCCAGGACTAGGGGCTAGAGTACAATGTCCCCTTTTGTGCATGCACCTTAACTAAAATAAATATGTTAGAACAAAGAATGGTGTTTTTTTACCGGAAAATGCTTTTCCTTAAAGTTCTGATTTAGCTAACACTGTATTAATTACATCTTATCACAATAAACTTTGCTTGGCTTATAAGGCTTTTGGAGATGAATCTCTAAGGGCACCATTCAGGTTGGAGTTACAACAGTCTGGGAGTTAGCACAGAGGATGAAGGCACCAATTTGCATCCTGTAGTCCAGTGTTTGATTCCCTCAGCCTCCATTTGCCTATTGAGTAAATGGGAGAAAGTAACTTGACTCAATAGTACTTAAGGACAATTGGAAAATTGGGCTAGGCTGCACAATGGATTCCTGCATCACATGACTAGCAACTATCTTGAACAAAAGAATTCTACAACACTGCATGAAGTTCAAAACGACAGTAATTTTATTAAATACAATAAAATAGACTTAGCGCTTTCGTCCAGTATGCTAAGGCATCATCAGAGGCAAATTCAAACACCAAAATGACTTCCTATATACTAACTACATACATCATTTCCTGTCTGTTCTGCTTTGAAAACAAATTTTCTTTAAAAAACAATGTTAAAACATCCCACATAGCATAATGCGTTTTAAAATACACGCTATTGAGATGTTATCATCAATCCCCGGTTTATTCTTGGCATTCAAACGTACTGCCATTCTGTTTCTTTTATTTGTAAATCTAAATCTGGGTCATCACCTCTTCCTTCAATGAACACTCTATCCAACACAAAAAATATAAACTTTTTAAAGTTAAAGCATTCATTACTGTGCATATACAGGGCGCTACTCAGATTCTGTTTCTTAATGCCCCTGTTATGCTCTGCTATCCTGTCTCTCAAACGTCTTGTGGTCTTACCCACATAAAAGGCTGGGCATGAGACACACGTAGCCACATATAACACAACTTTTGTGTTACAGTTACATATACCAGGGCATTGTAAATTTCTGTCAGATGCTATAATTTCCACATAGAAGAAGACAAATTGTTTTCAAAGCAGAACAGACAGGAAATGATGTATGTACTTAGTATATAGGAAGTCATTTTAGTGTTTGAATTTGACTGTGATGATACCTTAGCATACTGGGTGAAAGCACTAAGTCTATTTTATTGTATTTAATAAAACTATGGTCATTTTGAAATTTGTGCAGAGGTTTTAATTTCTGAGATATTAGTGGCTGAAGAAGTCGAGTGTGAGGAGTTTATTTTGGTTCTAAGAATTCTAGAACACATTAGCATGGTCATGTACAATATAACATTCCATTTGCCAACATGAACAAGCTGGATCTTTTTGCTTCACAAACAGTTCTTACATTCTGGAATAAATAACCTTGGGATTTTAAATGCACTGACAATTTTTCCTCAGATTAAAACTAAACTTGATTGGAGAAGGAATAATAAACATGTTTTTAATATGAGGGTCTTTGTTCCCTGATGGGCTTTGGGCCTGATGCAAGGAGCCAGATATTATGATACTATGCTACTATGGTTGTAGTTTCATCTGAATATAATTTGGTGGGCCATATTGGAACCATATGTGTCATCAGCCATTCTATATAAGCAGCCGCAAACTATAACACAAGTTCCATTCACAAAACACAGAAAAACAGAAATGTCACACAGGAAATGCACATTGATATCCCATAAATGGAATAGCAACCACATAAATGAACCCTCTAAGATGTAGATTAACAACATTAGAATGAGGATTTTAAATAAAGAAATACAAAGTAAAAAAAAATCATGACCAAAAGCTAAACAACAACCACCCAAGTGGAAAACTGTATTCGTAAAAAATTGGACCTGAACCTAAACATCTACACTAACTAAGAATAAAGTAATTAAGAACATAAGAAAAAAAAACTGAATCATGGTATGGTGTAAAAAATAAACCATTAACAGAATTCAAGAAAGCACCAAATAACACCAGTATAGGAAGGCACACTCTTGTTAATATTAAGCACTTTTGTCCCACTAAAGTGGATTTCTTCAGAATGAAAAAAACACAATCAAACAGTGATTTATAATCCAATTAACAATTCCCTCCAAAAAGTTGATTTACCAATCATTTGAAGGTATATAAACTTATTGTACCCAAAATTCATGGTACTAAAATAAATTACATTAATAAATACAAAAAAAAATTAACCCTCATAATTTAATTAATTGTAGTTTTAGCACACTATTGATATTGACATTTAACCAAGGAAATAAAGTTGCCTCCAACAATAGTTGCCACCATAATTCCCTATATTCTAGGATGGTTTGCCAAGTACCACCTTTTTCTGATAGAAATACCTTATCAAATATAAAAAACTTAAAAGTACTGAGATTATTGCAAAATAAAGTATGCTCAAAAAGGGCATTATTAGTATCTCTCTTCCTTATACAACGAAGATGCTCATAAATTCTATGATTTAAAGGTCTCTCCATCTTGCCTACATAAAAAGCTTGACATGTTTGGCAGCAGGCAATATATATACCACCCCTGCATATTACAATTACATTTGCCTATAGAATATATATCCTTACAATAATTAACTTGTCCAAACCCACAAAGCTAGCAATGCTGCTGGTGAATCCCTGTTTGCCAGGTTTGTTGGCAAAACCTGGAATTTGTTGCCAAACCATATAACCCTACAATCCTCCATAGGTATATTCAAAATAACCTCAAACAGTATCTCAAAATGAACTGGCTTTGCCTGTGTACTAACCCTGATTAAGTTAAATACTGAAAGAATAATCTCTAAATATCATACAGGTATCTACTTCACCAAGCTCTGTATGCTATTTAATGTCTCCTGACTTTAATTGTGTCTTGACCATGTGAATTGTGTGTCCCTATTAGGGAACACCATGAACCATTGTACATAATCACTTTGTTTCTATTCTTTGTTGTATATGTTGTTTTATACTTTGTTTTATACTTTTAAATGTTATCTATGTAATTTTTTTCTATTTGGAGCTTTTCTCCCCGGGCCTCCACTGAAAATGGGCATGTATCCCGGTAAACAAATGTAAAACAAATAAATAAATAAATAAATTTTGTTACCAGCAATTATGTATGAGCAATAAGTACAATCCCAGCATATTTCCGTAATACCCTCTTCAACAATATTGTCACAGAAATTTTCTCCAAGAATATTCATAAGATTTATACCCCTTTTAAAAATGAAGTTAATATCAGTGTCCAACTTTGTCGGTAAAGACTTATGCGTATTAATGGACATCTTCATATTTTTTAATATAATTTCCTTAATTTTATTACTTCTAAAATTAAAAGGTAAGACTATCCTCCTATCAAAAGAAGTACACTGTGTAACTGTAGCTTTATTCCTCAACTTTCCCCCATTTAAAATGGGTTTAAAGTAATTTGTTCTCCTATTACATACCTCCCTCTCTACCTTTTCACATAATTTAACCATGTATCCTCTTTCATATAATATTTCTTTAAATATTTCCATTTCCCTTAAAAAGTTTTCTTCTTCTGAAGTCATCCTTGATCATCTAACCATCTATCTTTTAACCAATCTATATTTTTGCCTATAGGGGTGGTGGCTACTGTAAAAAAGGTAAGAATTTGAAAAGGTGGATTTCCGATGAATAGTAGATTCAAATCTCTGCTTATCCAAATTTGTATATAATTCAGTATATCTAAATAATTGATAGTTGAATCATTAAAAGTGTATGTAAATGAATGTAAATGATAAAAAATCAGTAGATGTATTAATAAATAACATACATTGATTGAGACCCTCTATGGAACCTACCCATATTAGAAAGATATTGTCCAAAAATCTAGAATAAAATTTTATATTATCCTTAAAATTAGATTCAAAAATTGCTTGCTTTTCCTAAATCCGCATGACTGTGTTAGCATACACCGGTGCTGATGCTGCTTTCATAGCTGCACCCTTTGTCTGTTTAAAAATCTCTCTTTCAACGAAGATATAATTATTATACAGGACACGTTCCATCATTAGGGAATATTTCTAACTTCCTTATCAGCCAATTCCTTGAAGGCGGTCAAAGCTTGTGTAAACCACTCTAATCCAATGTCATGAAGTATAGCCAAAAATAAATCTTTTACATCATTGGTAACTAAAATGGGATCAAGTTCAAAATGGATACTACATACCAAATCTAAGAAGTTCCAAGAGTCTTTTAAAATATGTGCTTTGTCATATAAAAGGACTTTAATTTATAAGTAATATACTTAGCAAGGGGTTCTGTTTTAGACCCAGGTGAGGAAACCACAGGTCTAAGTGGTGGGTCATTTAAACATGTATGCACTTTAGGAGTACCAAAAAAAATTAAGAAGTAACTGGTCTATGTACACACTTCTTTAGGTACGTCACCTGTCATTAATATGTCATACAAAGTAAAATCAATTGCTTTAAAAGCTAAATCTACTTCCTGATGTAAAACTGTAATATAAGTATCAGTCTCCCATAATAACTGAAGGAGCTTTTGATTATATAAAATGGTATCCATAAGCACTCCCCTATCAGGTTTCATAACTCTGATGGCCTTGTCCTTCCTCAGTTAATTCAACAGACTAATTTCTTGCTTAGTTAAATTATAATATTTATTTTTACTCTCAAGTCCAAGTAAATTCCTAAATTCAGCTTTATATAATATTTCAAATTAATTTAAGACAGGGTTAACTGGGGGGGGGCTGTTATAGAAATACTTTCTTATTCACCGCACTATATACCCCCCTCAAAAAACAATTAAAAATTAATTTTCCTAACAAACATTTTAAGTTCAATCAGTAAATCCACCATAGAAATACCCCTAGCTGTTACAAAGGTAAATCCCTTGCAGAAAAGACTAGCATAAACTGCATCAATTTCTAAATCACTGTAATTATAAATCTGAAACCCCTTAAAAGAGAAAATCTTGTTTAAAACACTTAATAAGTTTGCCACCTTGACCTTTTCCTCCTGAGCATGTTCTGAGCCCCCTCCTGTAATCAGAAGTGTTGCAACTCTGTGCTACATGCTCAGAATCTCTCAAGGGGGAACTCCAAAACATCAATAACATTAAAAAAAATTATTTGATTTAGAACTATTAGCACAATTAATGAGATCAACATCATTAACATCAGAAACAGGGAAATTATCACCATAACCAGGTGAGTCTTTTTTTACCAGATTTATTTTTCAATTGGTATTTCCCTTTTCATAGTCTTTCAAGTTTCTCAAAAGTTTCTTGCACTTATGTTCATAATTACTATTGCAGTAATTTTTGACCCTTTGAGTAATGTCATTAAACTTAAAATATTTACTCTCAAACAATAAATCACTGGTGATAAATACCTCCAAATCCTGAATCTCACCTAACAAAATGTCCATAGTATGAGAGTTGTCCTTCAGGATTAAGGAAACCAATTCCAAACCAGATTGGTTGACTAGATGCACTAAATCTTGATGAAACGCTGACCCAAAATCAATGGTGTTTGGAAATTTAAAAAAGCATAAACCCCTGAGAACTCTTTTGTTCTTAATACAGTCCTTAAAGGATGCATTATCCCATTGTAGGGTTTTAAACTTTCTCAGCTTTTTTTCAAATTTCTTCAGACATTTGTCAAGGGAAGAACGAGAATCCTTAGCAGAACCTCTTCCTGCATGGCTGAATGAAAATGATAAGTCTAGCCAGTCATGATTGGTTTGGTGGCATGCTCATAATGACTAGCAGATACCCTGCATTACCTTCCATATTACCAGATACAACAACTGGAACATTACATGCTTGTCTCGCCTATATATCCTGTGAGTTAAATGCATTATGGCTCAGTTGATGTCACAGCTTAATTGCTGTGGTCAATATTTTACTACCAGTGTTCTCCATCAGACTAGCTGTATCATGTAGAGAAGCACCATGATCCAACAACATAGCAGTTCCTTCCATACCAGAAACCGTGATAAAGTAAAATAAAACTAAAAAACAAGAAAAACTGAATCATGGTATTTTGTAAATTTTTTTATATTTATTAATGTAATTTATTTTAATGCCATGAATTTTGGGGTATAATATGTGTATATACCTTTAAATGATTATTAAATCAACTTTTTTGAGGGAAATTGTTCACTAATTGAGCTAAAGAACATAACTAAACTTTGTGTTCTAAAATTCTAGACAAAGCCTAATTATAACTCGGTATAACCCTCACTAAACTGCTAAAATAATAACACAGACTGGAAGTCTTTTAACAAATGTTACATGTCTGAACGATGAAACTAGATATTCCCAATAGATGTTTACAACTGGCTAGAAAACATTTCTCAAGTTTTGAACTCCTACAAAGTATTTGCACAAAGGAAGGTAACAGTAATTATGTTTTGGTCACACATGGGTCATTAACTCCATTACAAAAAGTGGATTAATACTTTCTTGTTTATGAAACCTCACATAATGAACATTTAGGGCAATGCCTTGTTTACCTCTAAACATTGTTACACTGAATCAAATGAATTATAAAAAGTATCAGACTAATACTCTTCATTAAACAGCTCCAAATATATCACCCAAATCACCTGTTTTTCTTACTCATTGGGAATGGTTTATTTCTTTACACTTTGTCAAACAGGTTAGTCCCACTAGGCTTGTCATCCATACCTCTCAACCTCTTAGCACAAGAAATCTTGACAAAGCCTGACAAACTGGGGGTACAAAGGCACACAAATAGGGACAGATTTTAAATATTGCTCTTATAAACTTAGAAAGTTGCAAGAGTAGCAGGATTTATGTTAACAAACATACATTTTCTGAAGGACTTGCAGTCTGAAACTCAAATCTATGTCATTATTTAGTGGCGTAAAGCTTTGGATCATCACAGTGATTTACCAAAAAACTACAAATTTTTTGAGGAAAAATATGAGGCAAAAATCTGCACATTATGTGAAAATATGGACAGCTGAGAAGTATGCAGTGTCATCTCTTTTCTGGGGATAGCTGAGATGGTATTGATATTAACTAGGATAAATTTGGCCAGGGCACAGGGGAGCTTGCACTACTCTTTGGAGGTGCTAGATGGTGCCAGAGGACTTCTAGGGCAACAGTAGCAGCAGTGAGGAAGAGAGAAAATCTATGGAGAGTTTGGAGGTGGAATGTGAGAATTTGGAGAAAAATTTCTAAGAGAGGGTACTCCAGAAAAAAATCTAAGATTTCTGTATAGTGGATTTTACAAATGAGCAATGTTTAGCTGTCTCCATGAAGAAGGAAGTAAGTGAGTCTGTTGGAGTAGTGCAGATAACAGAAATGGCATTGGGAGGGCTTGCAGATGATTTTCTGTTAAAAAAAATCAAGCAGGATGATCCACATGCTGTTTTATGATGTAAGAAGGTGAGAGGGCAGATAACATTTTTAGAAGTGCTGAGGATGGTAATGTGGAAAAGGAACCAGGTGATGTGGCAGCAGAGGATGCAGCAGTTTAAACCTATGCAGCAGTGAGAGAAAATAAAAGAGGAAAGGAGCAACAAACTGAAAAGGTGACTGGTTTTCTGGCAGCAGATTATGCAGTAACTAAAACATATGCAGCAGTAACAGCAGTCAAAAAGGATATCATTGACAAACTGTAAGCAAATCTGTTTTTTTTTAAAGAAGAGAAGACTAAATGTGAGAACAAGAACAACAAATGACACTGTCATAGATATTATACATGGGACAATTTGATAACTGTTCTGGGTCTTAAAGCTCAAGAAATTCAGTATTTTACACATATTGGGACAGAGACTTTTTGTGACTTAACTTACTTAACCTTACTTTTTTCTTGTCCCTCCATCTAACTACATTGTATTCTTATTTTCCACTCTGCTATCCTTTACCTCCTCACAGTTGTATTATCACACTCCACTTACCTGTAACTACTCAGAGTCGATCAGGAAACTACTGCTCACAGATTGGCTCTACAGAATCTTCCTTTACCTGCTCTAACCCGCTCTCTTCACCCTGCGGGCTAACTCTGCTCCCCTACTCTACCCCCAAATCTCACCCACCCCCAGTGCTCCTACATTTATACTTCTCAATAGCTCAACCCCTCAATAGCTATCCAATAGCTTTCAACAACTTATTGTAAATCACATATCTACAAACCCACTCCCATATGTCTGGCCATAGAGGGACATTAAGCATGCTGGGCAGCCTAAATCATGTTTCTTTTATGGGGGGGTTTCCCATTTAATTAATGATTGAGACAAGGTACAATGTAACCAGTGTGGGGAGAAAGGACATACAACAAGAAGGTGTGTGTGCCTGGATAAAAATTGTATAAAAAGGGATTCTTTTGGATGCATTGACAAGAGCAAACAGTAAATAATGAAAAAGAAGGGGAACAGGAAGAAACATACAAAGCCAATTGAGGAAAGAGTAAAAATTAGAAAATAAAAATGCAAAAAAATATTTCCCCTAAACTTAAAAAGAAGGAAAAGCAACAACTTTAGAGTACATTCAGTAAATGTGAACAGTATTATTAATACTGTAAGAAGGATAAATATACTGGAATGGTGTGCTAAATGTGATGTTGATCTTATTCTGTTAGAAGATGTAAGATTCCTGACAAATGAAGGAAGACTGCAAAGAGACAAAATGTGAAGTGGAGATATAATACGGAACTTGGGAAGTGAACATTGTTCTGGAGTGGGTGTATTGTGTAGAAAAAGATTAAAACTACTAGAAGTAACATTGGTAAGAATGGGAAGGTTAACTGTTGTAGATGTGAGGTGGAGACATGTTTACAGAATTATAGCATTATATGTATATATGATTAGAAAGTTAGACTATGTGGTGATTAACATGAATATTATAATTGCAGGGGGTCTTAATTGTGATTTAAGAGGAAACTGTAACAAGAAAGGGAAAGATGAAAAAATACAGGATGTGATAAAATGTGGTAAATTAGCTGTGTGGAACTAAAGTCAATGGACTTATAGAAGGGGGCACCTGAATCTGAAATGGATTATTTTGTATTATCGGAAGGCTGGGAGTAGGAGATGGTGATGCAATTGTGATGGGTTTTTCAGACCAGTAAGCAATATAGATAGAAGTGATGGAAGGAAAGGAGTATATTAAACCAGGAAAGGGACTAAAAACAATGAATGAGAAATTATGGGATGAAACTGTAGAGTGATAAGTATTGCTGTTATTGCTGTTATGGAAGGATCATATAACAATATAAAAAAATCCAGAATGAGTTAAGGAAGAACATGAGCAAATAAATTAGCATTAGGGAATTGGATGAAGTACTGAGGAAAGGAAATGCTGATCCAGTATCAAGCCCAGATGGTAGAGGGTATGGAATGTATAACAAATTAATGGACTGGCAAAGACAGTATTTTGTAAATGTACTGAATGAATTGTTGAATGAAGGTTTTGTTTATGAAGAGTTATGTAGCTGGACACTAAAGGTTATATGGAAATAGATGATAAGAATGAAATAAAAAAAAAATGGAGACCCATCATAATAAATAGCATAGATTATAGCATTTTTATGAGAATAATGCAGAGGAGAATGGAAGGAAGTATGAGTGATATTATGGAAGAAAGTATATATATATATATATATATATATATATATATATATATATATATATATATATAGCATAAAAAGGAAGCAATGTCAGGAATTATCGTTGGTTGTTAGAGAAATTGTAGATGATATTATAAGTTAAAGGCAGGATGTGAAACTTATGGTAGGTGATATTAGCAAGGCATCTGATACAGTAGGATAAGATGCTTTGTGGGATGTTATGGAGAAGTATGGAATAGGTAAAGGATTAGGAGAGTGTGTATGTCAGCATATCAAAATAATAGAGTGAGGGTATTAGTGAATGGTTGGCTGAGTAAAGAAATATGCATGAAGTGTAGTATAAGACAAGAATGTCCCATGAGTGGAATATTGTTTGTATTAGTAAAGAATGCAATAGTGAGCGGCGTAGCTTATACAGTGAAAGATGCTAGGTACGTCATGCAAAAGAAAGCGGTGATTCCGGTAGTTTTGACATAAACAGATGATATAGTTGTAGTTGCTATGAATAAGATATGATGAGGGAAGTGTTGGTTAGTCTGAATGGATATTTAAAGGAAATGACCTTGAATAAAGATAAAAGTAATAGTTTAGGTGATCTGAGGAAACTGGGAATGTGTGTTTTTCATAGGTAGGTACTAGGCTATTGGCCCTAGCGCCTATATAAGCCTAGCCAAAAGGTACCCTGGCTTTCACCACCCAAGAAAATTATTTTCCTGTGCCACTGTCGAGCAGAGCCACAGAAGTGATCCCCGGGGTGAATTTCCTATCTCCCATCCAATCATCAAGATTTTTCTTGAAGAGTGCTAATGAGGAGCTTTGTTTGATAAAGATAGGTAGTTTGTTCCAGAGTCCTTGAAGTCTCTGGGACAGGAATCTATCCCTCCAGCATGTTCTGTTTATTGTGGTGACAAGGTTTAGGTCCCTAGAGCATGTAGCTCATAGGGATTGGGATTTCTTTAAGAGAAGCATGTCAAACAGCTCTGGGATTGACATAGCTTTGTGTGTTAGGCAGAGATCGCCACTGAGTAGGTGATATGCGACAGAGTAAAGCTGCAGTTTTTTGAGATGGTCTGCGTAGAGCATCTGTTTGAGGCCAGTAATCCTCTTTGTGAGGTATTTCTGTGGCCTTTCCAGTTGTTGTAGATATCTTGTGAGGTACATACCAAAAGGCGCATTGTACTCTATAATGGGACTAATGAGTGACTAGTAGAGGGGAACAATGACCTCTTTTTTCCAGGATGAGAAACCTTTTGTGATGATGTGTACCACGTAGAAGGATTTCCTGACTACTGTGGCGATGTGATTATCAAAGGAGAGACTACTGTCCACCTGTGTCCCAAGGTCTCTTATCACACTTTTGGTGTTAAGTAGACTACCGCCTATGTGGTAGTTCATGGGTACAGAGTTTTTACCAAAAGGGATGACAATGCACTTTTTGGCATTGAGCTTGAGGCCATGGCTTTGACACCAGGCATCTGTCTCAGCAAGGCCCTTTTGTAGGATGTCCACATCTTTTGGAGTTTTGATTATGGCTCCTAGTTTGCAGTCATCTGCAAACTTTGTTAGCCAAAGGCCTTCTGTGTTAGCCTGTACTTCAGAGAAGTAGATACCAAACAGGAGAGGACCCAGGACTGAACCCTGTGGTACTCCACTTGTCACTGGTCTGAAGTTGGATTTGGAGTCTGCTACTTTCACAGTGTGGGTTCTGTCAGTGAGCCAGTTGGCAACCCATCTTGTGACATAGGGATTTATACCTAGTTTATTGAGTTTATCTATAATTCCAGAGTGGGGGATGGTGTCGAAAGCCTTGGCGAGATCTAGATAGGCTGTGTGAACCACCTTACCCTCATCTACGGCTTTGGTATCAGGTTTAGGAGACATTATCTACCTTTTACAAACCCAAACTGGGTTGGGTCCTGAGTGTGGAGAGTACCAGTGTCATTGTTTATAAGTTCCATGATGATATGTTCCATAGCCTTGCAGACCAGGCTCGTTAAGCTAATGGGGCAGTAGTTTCTGGGGTCTGTGGTGGCTCCCCCTTTGTGGAGTGGGATAACCATCCCTGTGCACCATTCAGTGGGCACATAGCCTAAGGTGAGGCTATGATTGAACATTGTACGTAGGTGGGGTGCCAGTTCGTTTTGTAGTTCATGTAGAATACAGCCTGGGATGTTGTCAGGTCCCATGGATGCTGTGTTCTTGGCTTTGGATAGTGTGGTTTTTACCTGTGCAGCCATGATTACAGGAACTTTGCATTATTCTGGCATAGAGATGGGCCCTTTAGGGGATTACAGGGGGGTAAAGTTAGCACTGAACCTATCTGCCAGGATGTTGGCAATATCAGTTGGTTCTGTATATTTAGAGCCATTGTGCTGTAACTCAGAGCAGATCTGAGTGTTGCCATTGAGATTCTTGACATAGCTATAGAATGCTTTGTGGTTGTCTTTAGAGTCAGTGGCAATTTTGTTTTCGTAACTAGCTTTGGAGGATTTTATGAGGGATCTCAGCTTCTTACTGAGGCTGACCAGGGAGTTTATCCAATCATGGGATTTTACTCTTTTTTGCAACAGTTTCTTTCTTCTGTTGTAGAATTTGTTTATGGCAGGGGACCACCAGATTGGCTTCCTTTTTTTGGAGGATAGCATCTTGGTTCTGTTAGGGATTGCACGATCCATGCACTCGTGTAAGTGCTTATAAAGTGCATTTGTGTAAGATTCAGCAGTCATACCTCTATTGTCCGTCAGCATGGGTGTCAGGAAGTTTGCCACTTCTGTCTTAAGAAGCGTGAAGTTGGCTTTGGATAAATTTTTTACTGTGGTTTCCCTAGTGGGGGGTGGGGGAGGGATGTGGATGTCTAGGGTGATTAGCTTGTGGTTGGATTTGACCAATGAGGAATTGACCTCTGGTGTGGAACACTGGTTGCCCATGTTGGTAATAACCAGGTCTAGGATATTGATGCCCCTGGTGGGGGTGTGGATAAGTTGATCCAAGGCATTAGAATTTAGGAATTCCAGAAAATGTTGAGCACAAGAGTTGGTACATGAGTAGTTTTCCCAGTTAATGGTGGGGTAGTTGAAATTGCCCATTATTAGGGTGTTAGGTTGTACCCTAATATTTTCCAGTGTATCAAGAAATGAGGAGTGGGAATCCTGGGGCATGGTGGGGGATCTGTAGCAAGCTACAATTTGGATTGCGGTCTTGCCCAGAGTTAGTTGCACTTGGATAATCTCGGATGCATTATGCTGAACAACTAGCCTGGAGGTGTGGATATCCTTAATGAATATGGTCACGCCTCTGCCTTTAGTGTTCCGGTCCAGGTTTTGTGGCTGAAGGGTGTGGTATGAATTATAGCCTGGTAATGCAGGGGTACTCTCTGGAGCCTTGAACCAGGTCTCTGTCACTGCACAGATGTCGATGTTCTCCATTTTAAGGAGTGCCTCGAGTGAGTGCATTTTGAGGTTTAGACTTCTAGCATTGAGTAGCAATACCTCAGATTCTTCTTGCTTGTACCTGTTACGGTGGTGAATTTGTCATTTGAACCTTGCCTAAAAAAAGGCACTATAGGGGTGGCTAGAGCCTTAGCCAGTATCCGGATTCCCAGGGTCGATAGGTGCAGGCCATCTCTGGCAAAGCATCGTGGTTTGTCGACCATGTCATCCCAGGCAGACAGATACTGGATCCCCTTAGAATGACACCAGAAGCTTAGCCAATTGTTGAAGTCAATAATTTTGTCCTTGTACTGTGGTATAATTCTGGGTGATGACAGGATGCTACTCAGGGCTAGGGTCATACCTGCCTGGGCTACAAGATTGGACAGCTCCTCCATGTCCCTTTTCATGTAGTCCAGAGAGGTACGTCTCAGGTCATTCACACCAACATGGACAATGACAGAGTCATATTTGTACTTGTTGTGGAGTGACCTGAGTGCATGCGTTATGTGGCGGATCCTGGCACCAGACAGGCAGCTGACAGTAACCTTCTCCTTATTTAGCCTGTTGAGTGGAACATCAGTGTGCCTGACTATAGAGTCACCTATGACTAGAGTGTTGGGTACGTTGTTATGCCTTATGGGCTGTGGTTGAGTGGCACACTGAGTTTGTGGGCTATGTGTCATTTGGGTTGTGTTGGGGGGTGGAGTTTGCTTGTGCTTCTGCTTTGGAGGTCCCTGTTGCATGGACAGGTTTTTTCTGAGAGCCTCCGCAAATGTAGGTGTATGTTTTGTGTTTCTATGTGTGTGTTTTGGTGGTGTAGGTTTTGAGGGACTATGTGCTGAGTGTGGCGTGGTGCAAGTGTTTACCTTCTCCTCTTGACTGTCTAGTCCAGTCTTAGGTGAAGAGAGCTTTGCTTCCAGTTTGGCTATATAAGTATATCTCTCACAGGTTGTAGTGTTATGTGGTAGGAGGAGAGGGTTGTCTGTGTATATGAGGCAATTGCTGCATTGCCCCAAGATGGCCAGATTCATCAGGTAGACAGGAGAAAACACTGGGAGCTGACCCATAGACATGTCTGGATAGGTGCTTATTTGTTAAGTACTAGAAACTGTTTTCCTCTAGACAGTGAGGAAATCTGAGTGCTGTAGTAATTTGTAGCTTATTTAGTGCATACAATAAATTCTGAACAACTGCTGAGCTCAAAAAAAACAGACTTGAGTGCTGAAACAAAAAAATTGGCTAGTTCTAAGAAACAAAATTAAGCTAGAAGGCTTCCCGCCAACACAGAAAGGCTTGGGGGCTTAGAAGCCCACAAATAGCCCTGGACACAGCAAATCTGTATCCAGACTAGACTACCCACAGGAAAGGCAGGAAACAAGCTTAGACGTTTTTTTAAGTGGAAAGAGAGAAAGGAGGAGCAGAAACTAAGCTGATTGGCCTTCTTAAATGTTCTCCCTGTATTAGGTAGCATGAGTTAATAACACAAGACTGGGAGGTGGGTCCCAGATCAAATTTACAGTAGGTTCGGTCAACTGCAAAGCCACCAACTATAAGAACAGCATACAAATAGGGAAGGAGGGTGGGAAACAAACTGCAGAAATGTTTCTCACAGCAGAAAAGCAGCAGTGAGCCTTTAAATGAAAGTTTTAAACAGCTAAAGGAACCTCCAGAGAAAGCTTTTAACTGCAAACAAGTTATCAGAATCAAACAATCCAACAGATGCTTAATAAAAGTGGACAATTTCCAGTTAATACCTCACACACAGTGAAACTAGCTAGAACAATATACAGTACACAAAGTGCTATAAATAACTTGAAGAAATAAGCAAAAAAAAAACAGGATACTTAATGTTATATATTATAGATCTTTATTAGGGATAACATTTTGGAAAAATTATGTAGTTATGATGCAATGGGAGGGTTTGGTAAAAGAAATGTAAGAAGTTCATCTTCTGTGGAGGACATAACATTAACATTCAGGAAAAAGATTTTTCTGGTAAATTTTGAATTAATGGAAAAATAGCATATTTGTCAAATGTTTATATGATCCCAGAAAAATATGAAAAGGAAATAGTGCAATTGTTTTCGTTCATATGGGGTTCAAGATTAAAGCCAGTGAAAGAGGTGCATTATATATAAATGAAGATGAAGTGGAATTGGGGTTACTAAATCCAGTTTTTTATTCTGCTTCTTTAAAGTTGTATAGAATATTAATGTGAGTAAAGGAAGACAAATGAGAAATTAATACTGAGAATATTTAAATGTGAGTACAAACATTCTGGGAGATGATGAAAATAATATGATGAAATAATATTATTATGTAAATCTATAGGAAAATTTGCCAGAAGTGATTAAAGCCATTAAAGTAAGAAAAAAGTGGTGACCCAAGATAATCGAGAGTCAGGATTCCCTACAGAGGCTGGTAATAAATAAGTTATCAGTAATGGGAATATGCCACATAAAAGAACATTGGAACAGTTTGTTTATTTTGTGGAGAGGCAGAGACGATGCATGTGTTTTTGAAATGTAAAAAAATAATGAAACTCTAGAAAATGTTGTGTGATGAGACTTTTTTCAGAATATTAATGACATAATGTAGATATGAATATGATTATGTATGGATATTATAAGAACAAGAAGACTATGTGAGAAGGTAGATTATTTATTTTATGCAATATTTATTTGGAATGAAAGATTACATTAACTTTTTTAATATGAAATAGATTTTGACAGATATATTGCAAAGAATTAAATTATGGTTGTGGAAGAAGGAGTTGGGGTTAATTATGGAAGATTAGCAATGAAGATTGGATGGGAGATAGTAGGTTTACCCCGGACATCACTTCTGTATCACTATTAGACAGAGGCACAGTATACTAACCTCGAAAAAGGGCATAGCAAAATTCATTTAAAATGGGTGGCGAAAGCCAAACACACTCTGGCTAGGCTTATAAATGCCCTAGGGCAGATAGCCTAGTATGAACCTATGAACCTATAAGATGTTATAAGAAAAATGATAAATAATCAAGAGATAGAAATGTGCACATATATGCCATAAATATCTATACTTTGTAAATATGTAAACATGTAAATAATGTTTTATTTTGTGTTAAATAAAGGACAACTATTTATTTTGTTAAGTTATCTGGGATCTTTTACATCCACCTGTGTTACCAACAACTGGCACAGATGGGACCTCGTTTTAATGTTCCATTCGAAGAATGGCACACTGATATAGAGTGCCCTCATCATGCTGCAATGTAGTAGGAGTAGTGGAAAATTAATTCAAGCACCTGGTGTGGGAATAGAACCCACAGCTTTCTGATTGCCCAGCATCAAAGGCTACTGTGCTACCTCTTGAACCACTTGCACTTCTAATACAGTAATGTATGAACCCTCTATCACCATAGGCATTCAATTTAGTCTGGCAGGCTCTCTCTCAGTCTAGTTTAACAATTACTTATCTCATTTGCCACAATGAAATACATAATTCACTGTATCCAAAATCTGGAGTGTAATCTCATGGATTTTAACATTTTCTGATACAAACTGCAAGTTAATTTGTCTTTATCACCACATTTATATCTGTAATGTGTTCAGATGTTCTTAGATGTCTTTGATATGTGTGTGTGTGTGTGTGTGTGTGTGTGTGTGTGTGTGTGTGTGTGTGTGTGTGTGTGTGTGTGTGTGTGTGTGTGTGTGTGTGTATACATGTATTTATATACTTTGAGTAAATTAGAACCAGCTACAACTGTTGCAACCTATTGCAGTAAAAAAATAAAGGTTCCAAGGTTTCAAATAGGACAGTAATATAACAAAAATGCTTCTCCTTCAAGACATAATTAACATAGATAAGCTACTGCATAACCAGAAGTTTAGCATAACTGCTAAACTTTATAAATCTAACACTGAAGTGAAATTCATTTAAAACTCATAAATGTATTTCCACAACTATTTCAATGTCTTTTGGTTAACTACAGTCTGGATGAATATCATTTAAAAAGTTTTGTAGCTCTCCTCTCCCAATTTCTGGTTATTGTGTTGGTTTCTATAATAGTATGGTGCTGGGGATGTAGTCACCTGGCTGGCGGATCTAGGTGTACATTTGGGAGGGGGGAGAGATAGTTTGTTCCTGTGTAAAAATTGCTTTGATGCATGCCCTTTTGGTTACTAATCTTGGCCAAATATGCATAAATAAGATAGTTACTGATTTTTTATTCCATATCCGATTAAAACATTTTAAGCTATAGCACTTATAGATAGATTAACTAAGGTACTAAGATGTAATGTTTGTTTTGAGAAAACAATAAGATGCTGAATTTCAACTTGCAAGAAACATTGAATTCCACATTCTAGGTGTCTATACAGTGAAACCCTGACATCACAGGTTCATAGGTAAGTACTAAAAAATCACACACTTAGCCAATAACACATATTTAAAAGTTCCCTTTAGTCTCAAGGAGGGCAATACAAGATAGACTGAAGGACAGTCTAAGGCTACCCATCCAGTTTTCCTTGGAGGTGGCAAGGGTGCTACTCTGATTGACACGTAGTACTGAAAGTTTGTTCCAGTGGTGGGAGATGCATTGGGATATCACACTGCACCTGAGCTGTCTGTTGATGAAGGTTCAGTTCCTTTAACAGGGTATTTGAGGAATGATTTATTATGTGCAGGAGTAGAAGATTAAAGAGGACTGGATCCTTCATGGTTCAGAAGGCAAACACAGTTCCCCATGGAAGGGTCTATAAGAAAATTAATACAGAGACAGGGATGTCAGTCTGTCCTGATGACTAAGATTCTAGAGACCATTGACCTTTTTTTATTTGAGAACTCCTGAGGTCTCAAGTTCAGTGATATGTTTTGATAAATATATGACAAGAGGGGCATTATATTCAATAATGGCTCTGATGAGAAGTGAGTAATGGGGAATTAAGACTTTTTTGGATGTTGAGGAGATGACTTTGGAAATTAGCTGAGCCATACAAAAGACTTTCTGAACTACTACTGAGACATGATGCTCAAAAGCTAAGTCATTAGCAACAGTGCCTGTATATTTTAAAACAATGACTGACTAGGGGTGTGTGCCGCATATATGGTATGGGAAAATGTTTTGTTTAGAAAAATGAACTTATACTATATGTTATCAGATTTAATATGAGACCATTGTCTTTTTGATAGTTTTTAATATGGTCTGTCCCAAGTTGGAGCAATTTTGAGTCAATGGAGGAATGATTAACAGTTCCCAGTTTCCACTTGTCTGCAAAATTAGAAAACCATGGGTCAGTAATGATACTAAATAGGAGAGGGACCAACACTGAGCACTGTGGTATACCACTTGTGACATTTTTGCTTTCAGAAGTGATTCCTGCATCTAAAACTACATAGGTTTTGTCAGACAACTAGTTAGATGTCCACTGCACAATATAAAGATTTAGGTTTTGATTTACAAGTTTTTTCAGTAACAGGGATTCCAAGATGGCAGCCAAAATGTGAGCAGATACAAACAGATTTCTGAGCTGAGGGCCATTGAAAACAGCAAATGCCTACAAAATAGTGTAAACATTTAACAGAAATGGCTAGCTGAAGTTCTATGATGTCTGGTAGATTAACAAAAAAGAAAAAGTGAAACAAAAGGATGAACAATGGCAAAAAATAAGAAGAGGACAAAAAGCAATGTGGAGGAGTAATGTGAAAATTCCTCAGTCACCCTAGAGAGAAACATTAACCAAATGCACACTGGGATTTTGAAGCTAAGTGGTTCCTTGTTGGAATACATAGACACAGGAAGGGATAGGTGACTCCCTGTTTAAATACTTAAATGACAGAAGACTGCTGGAAAATGATATTTTAACCAAGTATCCAAATGAAATAGCTGGTATGCAAACTGCTGAAAAAGATGAAAGAGAAATGATGGAACAGCACCTAAAATATAAGCAAATGGGACAGAAACTGGCTGAACTTAAGAACAGGTCATGCAGAGGTTTGCAACAATATTGGCTGAAATCAGAGGAAAAGACTGTAAAGAACATATGAAGAAATGTTTCCGCACATGGACTGAACTTTCTAAAGCTGATATTAAAATAGAAAGAGAACACAGAGTAAATATTCCAAAACTGAGAGCATAGGCTGAGACCTGTACTGATTAAACTGTTGACATACCAGCTAAAAGAGGAAATTGTTTCCATTTTGTGGAAGAAAGAAACAATCTTAAAAATTGGAGACATGAGAGTCCATCTGGCTAATAAATTTTAACTATAAACATAAACTAATAGAAATGGATTTCTTCCTTCCATAAGACTCTGCAGAAAAATGAAAATTTGTTTCAAGTTAATATATCCTACATTATTTTGAGTCTTCTACCACTTTGGAATAAAAATCTACACGGACCCTTGTCAGCCACAGTATGGACTAACAAAAAGCAAAAAATAATTGGATGTAGAAGGGGAAGAAGGAGCAAATAACCAATCAACAAATGCAGAAAAGGAAATTATGGAAACTTCAGTACACATATTCTCTACAAAGTCCTTTCTTACTTTTTAAAAGAAAATGATGGATAAAACAAAGAAGTTGAAAGAGCTTTCAAAAAACTGAGAGACTCTATAAAGAATAACGCAATGGGAACACTGAGTGAGGGCAGCAGTTAAACTGGATACATGTTCATACAGACAATGATGTCTGATATAACCAAAATATGAGTTGCTCTCTGAATGATACTGATTGAAAGCAGCAAGTTCCATACAGAAAATAATAATTTGATTAATATAAATATAAAGTATAAGAATTCCATTTCAAATTTTACTTAAAAATGAAAGTTTATGTCTGACTGGAGTGTGAGAATGTTATTGCAGGCTGTCTGATGAAAGCTCTATTTGCTTTGAAAGTGCAAACTATGTTATTTTAGGTTCATAGGTGTATACTAGGTTAATAGCCATTTGGGACCTTTGTAAGTCTAGCCATGCATCTCTAGTCACTCACAAGTTATGGTATCCCTGGTAGAGTAAGCAGGGGCTTGTGAGATGGAATATTTAGAAGCAGAGGTCAGGGAGATGAACCATTTACAAGCTACATATGCCCATTAGTGACATAGATGCCAAAACGGGGGTGAATTTCTGGTTCTCCATCCAGTTGTCCAAGTTACACTTGAACTGTGTTAGGAGGGAACTCTGCTTCACATGGAAGGGGAGTCTGTTTCAGAGAAGGGATAATCTCTGAGGTACATACCTTTTTCTCTCAGTAGGACCCATTTATACCAGAGGGAAGGTTTTAAGTCTTTAGAATGCATAATTCTGATGCTGTTTGCTTTGTACATATAAATTAGGTCTATGATGGGTCCCTACTCTGGGCCAGTAATCAAAGAGACTCAATCCTCACCACTGACTCTGGTGAGGGACAGTCACTAAGAGCAAAGATGAATTCAGACAGTATTTTCATATGCAGCTCCTTGCATCAAGCACAATTTCCCTTAAGAGCACACTGGGAGCACAGACCACACCTGAGGATGGACTCTCTTTCTCTCTTCAGACCCACACAAAACTCCACACTGACCACTTTGGAACACTGTGTTCCTGTTCCCAGTAGGTGACAGATACACTTAGATATGTGAGTTTCACACACACACACACACACACACACACACACACACACACACACACACACACACACACACACACACACATACCTGGGAAAAGCTAGCAGAGATTTACTAGCTGTGCCCTTTCTGCCAGATCTGAGGTAATCATGCTGCCACCAGTCAGCTACCCTATGGTTCTTACAAAGGGTACCCAATTGTACTGTGTAAAATTAATACTAATACAAATGGTAGAGTGTGACTAAAGCAGCAAGGGTTTCAGGAATGGCCACAGTATCACTGAAACAAGCATAAGTACTCTCAAGATGTTAAAAGTATTCTGTAAAGGATCAGCCACAATGAAGTGTATTAAAATATTTAATGATAAATAATCAACAGAAAACAGGAGAATACAGAATACAATAAACAACAGAGTTTCAACCACAGAGATATAAAAATAATACAGTTGGATAGTTTCTCACAGATGCAGAAAAGAATACTAAACTATTCTCACTAAATGTCACTGACTAACTAAAGAATTACTGTTCCCTGACTACTTACTAACACAAGGCAAGCTGATGTGTGCTGAGGGTCTTACCACAGCAAAAGCCAGATGATCCCTCTTTCTGTTTGTGTGGATGTGTGAGATATATATCCTGGGTGGTGTATTTAGTGACGTGTTCTTGCTCAGCATTTTATGTCGGGCAAACTTAACATCCTTTGAAGTTAAGTATGTCTGAACATCTTAGTGATATAAGATGTGTCAAAATTACTAATGCTTTATACAAACATACTTTAAAACATGTCTCTGCATGTTTTATGCTTTATGTTTACTATTATTGATGGGGTTAATTTTAAAACCAATAGTAAAGTGGGATGGCATTCACTATTAAATCAAAAAGAACAAATGTGGCTTATTAGATTAGGGACATTATTTATACCAGGGCTTAATGAGCAGTTGTGAGAATTTATTGTGGCCATAATTGGTTTATGGAATGGCATTTAAACTGAGTAAATGATGAAAACTTTATGCACTGATGAAGGCAGCATAGCCAAAACTGGTATGTTATCTGTTATTCCTGCATGTGGACCATTATGTTCTGACTTTAAAGTCCAGTTGGAAGCTGATTTTGAGTGCTGGCTGTTTTGTGCTATTGGATTGGTTTGCATTTTGGCCTCTGCACCTATCTGTACCTGCATGGGATTTTGGATACTTTTGAAATATATATCCTGTCAGAAATCTTTCTTCTCAGACTCTAAAGTGTTGCTGTAAGGGTTCCAAAGAAACCAGATGCTGGCTGGAGGATGACCTCACATCCGGTCATCTGACTATGGTACAATACACACACACACAGAGCTTTGCTAAGATCTGTGGCTGCATCTGAAATCTATAACACAATTTCAAACTTTCTATCCTTCCAGGGTTCTCTGATAAACATACACATTTGATAGTTACAACAATCCAACTTAATATACATGAATACATTCTTTCTGTCCAGCAGGACTTACTGTTGATGCATTTTTAACAGAAGTAACTTTCCAAATATATTTTTAACTCAAACATTTGTACAAATCAGTGTGATTGTCAAATAACATAAACTTGTTTACAACACTCCAGCTAGCTATGCTGGCATATGCACATATGTACTACCCTACTCTCCCTGGTACAAATGGCAATACCTTGTAACATCACAAGGTCTGTCAGAGTGGGGTCCGAAGATGCCTTGTAAGCCAGGCACAGATCTCTCCACTACAGCCTGTAGGACTCAGAATACAGGGTCTACACAGGATGGACATATTATTTATGCCCTGTATTGTTTTAGTAAGGAACCTCATTGGATGTTCCAGTTGTTGGATATGTACTAAACGGAGCATTGTAATCATTGATAGGGATGATGTGTGCCTAATGCAGTAGAACAATAACTTCCTTGGACCTAGATATCATACTGTTGTTTATAAGTTGCACAGCATAAATGTTTGCCTCACTACTGTGGACAAGTGATGGTTGAAGACAAGATTACTGAATACTTGTATCAGCAAGTCCCTGACTTCTGGGTCAACACTTAGGGGTGTGTTATCAATATTGTAGTTGCCAGGGGTGGCTGAATTTCTTAAGGATACTATTTTGCATTTGTTGGCATTTACTTTTAGTCCATGGCTCTGACATCAGTTATTTTTCAGTGTCAGCCCTTCTTGGAGAACATTAGTGTCAGTGGGAGATGCTATGACTGCTCTTAATTTGTGAATGTCTGTAAATTTTTTCAGCCAGAGGCCCTTGGCATGAGCCTTGACTTCAGAGACATAGATGCCAAAAAATAGTGTCCCAGGACCAATTCTTGAGGAACTCTAATGATGACTGGCCTTTTTGTAGAGGTGGATTCTCCAGTTCTAACTTCCTGGAGCTTGACTATGAGCTAGTGAGATATCCACTAGGTGACATAAGGGTATATACCCACCCTCTTGAGTTTGCTAACAATTGTATGGGGTGTTGCATCAAATGGCTTGGTCAAAGAAGGCTATGTGAACCATTTTGCCCTCATCCATTGCTTTGTTGACCTTCTCAAAGAAGTCCACCAGGCTGAGTAGACATGACCTGCCCTTGACAAAACCAAACTGAGTTGGGTCCAGTATCTGGAGGTTTCCTATGTCATAACTGGTCATTTCCATGATAACTCTTTCCATGGCTTTAGATGTGACACTAGTGAGACTTATGACAGTTGCCATTCTCCATTCATGAGGCATAAAGCCTGTTTAAAGACTACAGCTAAATAGTAATTCTAGAAGGCCTGATAATTTGCATTTCATGCTATTTAGAAAGCAGCCTGGGATATTGTTGGCACCCATCAATGCAGTGTTCTTGGGCTTAGACACAGTATTGAGGACATGTTCCCCAGTGATAGCTGAAGGAGTTATATTTCATGGTATTTCCTGAAGGGAGCCGGGGGGGTCAAGTTAAAGATGAATGTATCTGCCATTATGCCTGCTATATCTTCTGGCTCAGTGTAAGTGGCTCCATTAACAATGAGCTCTGCACACAATTGTGTCTTACATTTGAGGTTGTAGACATAGCTGAATAATGCCTTGTCCTTGGCCTGGAAGGCCAGATTTATCTCAATTTTGACTTTGGTAAACGTTATTTGTAGTTTGAGTTGATTGTTTTGTTTGATAAGAGTACATCTATCCTGTGGGGCCTACATCTCCTAATTTATCCATGATTGTTTTTCTTTCTTCTATACAGCCTATTGATGATGAGATTCCACCAGGGTGGCTTGTTTATTTATTTATTTATTTATTTATTTATGTATTTGAGTTTGTTCTGTAAATATTCCTGGTTGCACTTCTAATAAGGGTTCTATGACAATGGGGAAAGGAAGGAAAGAGAAAAAGAAATGAATGAACAATGAAAGAAAAAGGAAACCAGTATAATATATGCTGGAAACAAGAAGGTGGTAATGTATAAGGTTAGCTATGGTAATATGTATACCAGCTACACAAATCATTAAAATGTTAGAGACAAGTATGTGTACTGAAATATGCTACATAGCAAGATTGACAACCTCAGATATAAAATGCTTAAACTGCTAGGTGAAGGCAACTGAAAGAAATAGATTATGTAGTGATTCTTTAAATGAGAGATGCAATGATTCAGAAAGAGGTTCTTGGGAGCATATATTTTGGAAATGTATGTAGTTGCTTCAATACAAAAATGAAGTGAACAATATTTTAAATTTTATACTTGGAAGACAATTTAACAGTAGTATAGAAATATTCTTGTTGAATTGGTGTAAAATAACATGGACTGTAGTGCTGATAAGGGCTAGAAAAGCCATAAATTGAAAAATGGAAAACAAAAGACACAACACAAATAAGAGAGATAAAAAAGATGATTGTAGAGATTAAAATACATCAATAAAAACTATTCGATAACAGAAAGCACTCCCTGCAACAAAAATGGGCTGCACGGGAAACTGAGCTCAAAGCAGACAATGACATGGAACAAAGCACATAAGATGTAGATCTATTTAAAGAAAGCAGACTATAATACAAGGTAAGAAGTAAATGGGCCAATTGTTAAGATTTTCAAAAGTGTGATAATAAAACAGTATGATACAATTAGTACTTGATCCCAGATTGCACTGTAAATAGTCCACTTGTGGTTTGAATGTTTTTGTTTAATGACAATGTTAAATCAATCTAGAAATCAAGATAGAATAGTTGTTTGTGACATATGGACTTACATGCTTAACAATGGCAAATTATTGACAAATATAAGCAATGACTGTATGACAGTAGGCTAGGTTATAAGCATTAAATAAACATATATTAAAAAAAATGTTTGTATTAGCAATCGGTGCCAGAAATAACAAGTGAACCATGCATGGGGATTGCCAGAGCATGTAAAAATGAAAATGTGATATTTTGATATGCAATAATGTGATATGCAATTCTTAAAGAAATCCCTTCTTTGGGAATAGCGTCAAAAGCCTTGCCCAGGTCCAGATATGCTGTATGTGGTGTGTAAATGATAGTCACTGTTTCAGTGTCATTTTCATAAAAACTAATGACATTAAAGAGGCAGGACCTTCCTTTGATGAAGCCTTACTGATGAGGATCCAGGGCTTAAAGATCTCCAATGTCAATATTAAAAACATGTGAGATAATACACTTACATTTGAGGCTAGTGAGACTGATGGGTCTATACTTACAGGGTCTATGGATGGGCCACCTTTGTGCAATGTCATTAGAATGGCTGTTTCCAGGCTTCAGGAATGTAACCAGTAGAGATTAAAGAGGTAAAGTAAGTGGTTTCAGCTGATTAGATTACCATGCCATAAAAGAATAGTAACTTACAATGTGTTAAATAAAGTGCTAACTATCAGTGTACCCAATAACAGTCTGGGTAAACTATGAATAGCAACCTCTCATTTAATTAACACATGATTATTTGCCCCCAAGAACATATAAAACTTTGGGTGATTGCTAATCAACAGTGTCACTATGAATTTAACCTTTCACATGACAATGACCCCAAGCATCCATCCAATATATGTATCCACATATGGATTCACTTTAGAACATTGAAAGCCCATAACAATGAAATTCAAAACATTGAGACCAAAATCATGAAAATTCAGGTCACTGAAAACTCAAAGCATTGAATCCCGTAACATTGAAAATACATAGGAAAGCAACATGTACTATATTCCAGCACAACTACATTTCTGTGTTGAGGTTTAAGTCACTTGTTCTCATGGCTCTGATGGATTTGGATTTTCTGAGGTGGAGCATGTCCATTAATTCAGGATTGGACATGGCCTTGTATGTCAGGCACAGATCACCTCTGAGTAGGCGGTATGTGACTGAATAGAGCTGGAGTTTTTTCAGTCGGGCAGTATATGACATATGTTTAAGACCCTTTATCCTCTTGGTGAGGAACTTTTGGGGTCTTTCCAACTGCTGCAGGTGTCGGGTCAGATACATCCCAAATGGGGCATTGTACTCAATCATTGGCCTGATAAGAGAAGAGTACAGGGGCACAATGACCTCTCTTGATCTAGATGTGAAACCCTTCATGATAAGGTGGGCAATACAGAAGGTCTTCCTAACCACTTTGGCAATGTGAGTGTCAAATGAGAGGTTACTGTCAACCTGGGTCCCTAGGTTCCTGATTACCTCTTCCATACTTAATGGATTACCGCCAATGTGGTAATTTGTCGGTACCTTGTTTTTCCCAAAGGGTATGACTATGCATTTTTTGGCGTTCAGCTTAAGGCCATGGCTCTGGCACCAATTATCCATTTCTATGAGGCCTCTCTGAAGGATGTTTGTGTCCGCTGGAGTATCAATTATGGCACCCAGTTTGCAGTCATCTGCGAACTTTGTCAGCCACAATCCTCCTATGTTTGCCTGTACCTCGGAAAAATAAATGCCGAACAAGAGGGGTCCCAGGACTGAGTCCTGTGGGACACCGCTTGTGACTGGCTTAGAGTCTGACATAGCTCCAGCAACTCCGACCCTGTGGGTTCTGTCCTTGAGCCAGTTTGCAACCCATCTTGTGACATATGGGTTTACATTTAAACTGGTGAGTTTGTCTATGATGCCCGAGTGGGGTATTGTGTCAAAGGCTTTTGCAAGGTCAAGGTAGGCTGTGTGAACTGCCTTACCCTCATCAATGGCCTTAGTGACTGTTTCAAAAAAGTCGACCAAGTTCAAAAGGCAGGATCGGCCCTTGACAAAGCCAAATTGGGTAGGATCCAATGTCTGTAGGTCCCCAATGTCTTTGTTTATGAGTTCCATAATGATCCTCTCCATAGCTTTGCAGACCAGGCTCGTCAAGCTTATGGGGCAGTAATTTCCAGGGTCCATAGAAGCACCGCCTTTGTGAAGTGGGACCACTGTTGCCGTACGCCACTCTTTGGGTACGTATCCTGTAGTAAGGCTAAGATTAAACAGCAGCCTTATGTGTGGGTTTAGTTCCTCTTGGAGTTCATGTAGCACACAGCCCGGGACACCATCCGGTCCCATTGATGCTGTGTTTTTAGCTTTAGAGAAGGCGGCTCTCACCTGGGCATCTGAGATGTTAGGGAGGCTACACTCTGCTGGGATAGTTATTTCTCCTTTAGGGCGGGGGGGAGAAATTTGCACTGAACCTGTCTGCCAGAATGTTGGCAATGTCAGTGGGTTCAGTGTATTTTGTGTCATTTTGGACTAACTCTGAGCATATCTGGGAGTTTCCACCCAGGTTTCTAACATAGCTAAAGAAGGCCTTGTGATTGTCTTTTGTGTCTTTTGCGATTTTTCTCTCAAAGTTGGCCTTGGATGATTTTATGAGTGAACGTAGTTTTTTGCTAGTACTGATCAGAGACGCCTTCCCTTTTAGGGATTTTGCTCTGTCATGTAGTAGCTTCCTCCTCCTATTGTAAAGTTTGTTTATGGCTGGGGTCTACCAGACCGGGCGCCTGCCTTTGGGGGAATGGGTCTTGGTTTTATTTGGGATTGCATGATCCATGCATTCTTGAAGGTGCTCGTAGAAGGCATTTGCAAAGGATTCAGCAGTGTGGGTTGTGGTTTCCACTGGCCCAGGGGCCTTGAAGGATACCATTTCAGTCTTAAGAAGTGTGAAGTTTGCTTTTGAGAAGTTCTTCACTGTGGAATGTTTTTTATTGGTAGACATTTAATTGATTGCATTTTAAATATTTGAGATACTGCTGTTTTTTTGTATGGTCTGAAGAAGCGATTTTATCACGAAAGCGCACACCTGTGTTCAAATAAAAGTCTATTTGGATTTTACACTGCTCTTTGCCATCTGCTTTTTATTGCTTTGCTGTGGTGCTGTGTTCTACATTTTTGTTCATACTACTTGGTTTGTGGTTGAGCACAGCTTTACAGTCAGCAGGACTTGTTTTACCATATAAGTAAAATTTATATTTGGTATACTGCAGACAAAGTTGCAGTCATTGCACGGGACAGCAACAATATTTTGTCCCTGTCCCCTTCAATAAACACACACCACACCATATGATGTTTGATGACCTTTATTAAACTTCCATAACATAGCTTTGATAACTAATATTTATTAATTACAACTGAACATAGCATGGCTGATTTTAATTACAGTGTAAGCATCCATGTACTGTTAATCAGGACAGCGTGACCTCACTCATCTTGACCCAGTAAGCAGCAGCTATACCTCCACTCACTTACTTAACTAATGAAGCAGTGTCCAACAACTCACTTCATATACCATTTATTGAATTACCTCCAACCAAATAAGTCAGGACAGCGTGACCTTACTCATCCTGTCCCAGTAAGCAGTGTCCATACCTCCACTTACTTACTTTACTTTACTTATGAAGCAGCATGCAACAACTCACTTCATATACCATTTATTGAATTACCTCCAACCAAATAAGTCAGGACAGTGTGACCTTACTCATCCTGACCCAGTAAGCAGCGTCCATACCTCAACTCACTTACTTATGAAGCAGCGTCCCACCACTCACTTCATTTACCAACATCAAGCTCCATGTAATATTAATCAGGACAGCGTAACCTCACTCATCCTGATCCAGTAAACAGCGTCCATACCTCCACTCACTTACTTTACTTATGAAGCAGCATCCAACAACTCACTTCATATACCATTTATTGCATTACACCTCCAACCAAATAAGCAGCTTCCTTACCTCCACTCACTTATATTTACCACTTATTGAATTAAACATCCAAACTAATATGCAGGATCCTTACCTCTGCTTGCTTATTTATTTATCAAGCAGCCTCCACTTTCTTTCCCACCTCATTGAAAGGAACATCCATCACCAGAAGGGGAACAGAAGAGGGCAAGCCTGTCCCTCTTCTCCACCCACCAGCCTGACCAGGCTGTTCCCCCTCTCTCCTACCTGAATGTTACAACCTAACAATCCATACAAATGAGGAGGGGTGGTTCAGCCAAACATCATTTGGTGTACCCATCTTCTCTAAACCCAACTGAATCCCTATCAGCAACCCCAAAAGCCCTGTCATATAAGCACCGAAAAATGCCCCTTGACTAACAGTTAAACTAATGATCCTTTTACCAGTACTAAAATAATAACCATATCTTTGCATAACTTCTGTATATTAACTAACTTCTCACTCATTCCAAATACCAGTATTAACCTTGTAATGAGCCTTGGGACATTACCTGCCCTAGGCAATACCAAAACATTAAATCAATGCCACATGAAACCACACAAGGACAACTGCCTACCATCATCCTAACAGCAGACCTATATCATAAAGTCCAAAAGCAATCCTGTCATCCCTCCAAGTATCCAGTAGAAGTGTAGCACATAATGACCGTCCTAGCCTTTGCTGACCCTCAAAATGCTTTCACAATGACTAAATACAACCATAACATAAATGCCACTGTACCTCTGAACTCCATATGTCAACACCAATCACCACAACAAACCCCATCCTGACAATAGTCAAAGTCCATCCATCTTCCCACTCAACCTACCCTGACCCTTCAAACAATGACAACTAACCAAATTAATTCACGCAATCTTATCATTCATGCACCTGAAGTAGTGATAGCTACATCCTCCTGACCAACTGAACGGTCTTACCTTGCTCCCAAGCCTGTCAAATAACTAAAACTTTCCATCAAAATTCTTCCAACTGACTACTGTAACCCACACCTAAGTAAGCTAGCCTCGCCCTAGTGTATGTTTGACTTATAAAGATGTGCTCAAAACACCTGTAGCAAGCCTTTAACCTGAATGCAACATGATACACCTCCACAAACAGACAACACAACCCACCCCACTGCCATCATAAACAACTGAAGTGAACCCTAATCCCCAACACCCGCTAAACCTACTCGATGTTAAACTGAAACTTCAAATACTCAGCATCCACAATTGTCCCTCTGTCCTCTCGTCCACCAAATCAGAAACAATCCCCCCAAATTATGCCCCCAAACCCAACACCTTCTATAAAATGTGTAAACAAAATGCAAATCCCCATGAACAACCCCATCCATCTGCCCCAAGGGCCATCCCAGTGAATTAACCCAAAGGCAACACAATGGTAAACTACACCATCTTATTAACCCCTACCCAAGCATCCCACTTAAACTGGCCAACATGCAACTTCAGTAACCCATAACTCCCCAAAAAAGCCAAGTTTGAGACAAAATGTCCACTATATATATATATATATATATATATATATATATATATATATATATATATGAAAACCTCTAATAGGACCCATATGTGGAAATAAGATATTGAACTTGACTATCTTACAAGGGCCCTAAAACCATTAACCGTATAGCTTCCTATGCTCCTATGATTGTTGTGACTCTACCCCACCTGTAAACCCCAAACCATTATGCATAAACCCTAGCCCTACATAACCTTGCCCCAAACATACCTCCCTCTCCAACCCCGTTGTGCACCACTCCAACAATCTAAATCAACACAATCCATTACTTTTCAAAGTCATTTCCTGAGGGCACTGACCGCTGCTCACTCAACAATCACTCATCTCTGATCTCACTGTGCACCACCCAAGCAACAGGGACATCCACTGAAATAGGCTCCATTACTTCTGAACCCTCTTCCTTCAGGTCACCAACCAATGCCCACTCAGTTCTGCATCTCTGCAATCTGCTCTATCGTTGAGTAAATCCCATGCAACATCCTTGACTGCTGCCCTCCTTTCCTGTGCGACATCTGCTAAAAGGAAAACCATGCTAAGTAATGCAACAATTAAAGAGAAGTAAATAAACAAACAATAAAAGAACATTTCCAAGCCAAACCCCTGCCTATTCCTTCTGTTAATATGCATGAATCCCCTATACATCCTTCCAAACTGCACTTCCTTCCACTTATCCCCTCCTTTGCCCCTCTATTTTATTTTATTTATTTATTTATTATTATTTTTTTAATATATGACCCCCCTTACCCCACACATGATATGCACCTCATTAAGAGTCTCCGCAGTCCACACTTCCCAAAATTCCACCCCAAGGAGCCAGCAATCCATATCAGGAATTCCTTACTGATATGCATGATAAATCTAATTTGATCATAATAGTTCAATATAATTCAATAACATTTTTTTTTTAATTTTATATTATCCAAGTGAACAATTTACTTTAACCCTCCTGTGACCCTCCTAGTTAACGTTGCTAATACGCTATTAATATCTTGTAAATAACATGCTATTAATATTTTGTGTTTCACCTCATGCCCCATTTGTCCCACTGAATAACGACCTCCATTTTGGAGATGGAAGGTTAAGAGTTGATGGAAAATCTCAGAAGAGTAGCTCACTTCACCTTCACCCCCAATGGTTACCATACCTTTCAACCTCTTATAGCCATACTTCTGAATCCCTTAGCACAAAAATCTGAACCGCACCACAAATAAAAGTGGGACAAAGGCCCAAAACCAGGGACAACCTTCAAATATAGATCTAAACCTAGCAAGGTGATAGAACAGTGTTTACATTAACATGAACTCTGACAGGTAGGAAGTCTAAACCTCAAGTGTCTGTCATTATTTTCAGACTTGAATCTCTAACGATTTGCCATTACTCTGACAGCAAACCTTAATTTTATGTGAAATGACCAACATAGGAGAAAGAAATCTGGACATTCTGCAAAATCTGCACAGGTGAGAAGTATGTCTAGCATAAAATCTTGACAAAGCCGGAAGGAAATGGAGTGGGGGGATGGGACATATTTTATATACCAGTCCCACAAACCCAGAAAGCTGCCAAAACAACAAGAACCATCTCACCTGTTATATTTCTGAAGGATATGAAGTCTGAAAAGAAATGTACTTCAGCATTCAGTGGCTACACTCCTCCATACCTTTCAGTAATTAGCCAGAAATTAAACACTTTAAAAGAAATGTGTAACATTATTTAATGCCTGCATTCAGAAACTCAAATATGTATGAGGAAAAAATCACAATATGATGCAAAATCTGGGCAATTTAAATGTATAGCTGTAACCACCTCACCGCCCATGCACAGAGAACAACTGCCACTCCAGGTACCTCACAACCTGCCAAACTTGTTCTCTAACACAAAGAACTTGCCCCTGTTACAAACTTTGAAAGTTGATAGAATAATAGTTTTTGTATTACCATAAATTCTCTGAATAGTATGAAGTCAGAAACGTAAATCACTGTAATTATTTTCCAACATCAGTCTTGAACGATTCACCACTAATTTACCAGAAACCCCAATTTTTTCAAAAATGGACCATAAATATGAGGCAAAAAATCTGGACCTTCTGCAGAAATCTGTACAGTTGAGAGGTATGCTCCAAGATCTCAGTTTATCAATTAATCCACCCACCCACTGGGATACTTACTGAATGACGAGATAGCAGTCATCCACACTCTGCAAGCCATCTCCTCCAAAACCATACACTGGCCTCAAACTTAGAGTTGCACAAACAGCTCTTGTGCTACCTAAACTGTTGCAAGACAGGGCATGTGCCCACTCATCATCATTACTTCCCAACCTCCCCCCTTGACAGTTAACATTACCTGTACATCCACAAGAGCAACAGTTACCCGTAGGTGCCTCACAGTCCGCAAAAATAACCTAAACCGAGACATACCACTCGACCACAGCAAAGAAACAACAGAACCACCAGGAATAAGCACAATACATCCCTGCAGCCATCAGTACCCTCAGTTTCTAAAAGTCTACTACACCCCCAATAAGTTCTCAAATGGAGACAAGCAACAGACATAATTCACGAACAGCACCTGAAATGCTCCCAAAGGAACATTACTGACAACTGCAACATGTTGCAGGCAAGCACAGAAGCATTCAAACCCTGTCATATCTCACCACAAGCCTACCAAACCAACCTGTGTTCACCCCCCCCACTCTGCCCCAAATCCAAACCCTCCCAGAATAATCATTTTCCACACACTGCCCAACCCCCCACCAATGGGACCAAAAGCGAGAAACAACTGCCAAACTTTCCTCCTATAAGTCTAGAAAGGAGCCAACAAATGCAGCTTTTCCTTGTTTTTGTTTTTTTTTTTTTGCTCTTGTGGCCCATGACAAACCCCCACAATGGATTGCACAGCTCAGCTGCAGTCATACTGGCCAAACTCTCAGATAAAGCATCCGGACAAAGCCATGAATCAAAGTGGGACAAAAGCCGAAACAAAGATGACTTTTTTTTTTAGAATAATATTGCCCTTACAAACACAGAAGGTGGATGAACAACAAGCCCTGCACAGCCTGAATCATCCAAAGGGTTTGAAGCCAAAACTGAAATGTCTGTCACACTTTGAAAGGACCAAACGCACAAGGCAAGAATTGTGAAACTCAGCGATGCCCCCTCCCTGTTCTGCACCCTGCAAAATGGCAAAACCTCAGAAGGCAACAGAGCAATGACAGAAACACCTTCTAAAGGAAAACCAAAACAGTATAAGGCTTCAATAGATAGCCCAGACAGCAAAATGGTGACAACTAGAGCAGCACACCACACTCTCCCATATTTCTCACTTCTCAAAGAACATGTTACATATAAATGTGCTAAAGAAATAAACTGCACCCACTTGCACATTACTCAACACATCTCCAAAATTAACAAATACCTTAATTTCAATACTACTACCCAATAACCCCTAGTTAAAATCATACATCAATGAGGCAAAAATGTTAAAATGTATGTGAAAGGCACTTGCTTAAATAAGCAACCCATCCATATAAGCAAACATCATAAACCGTAAACCATTAGGACTACAATAGGTTTGAAAATCTATTATTAAAAAAGGAAGGAAATACTGTACCACCATACTCACCTCATTCTTCATATCACCATTAACCCCAAGGCCTACCTGATCATCAATGTTCTTACAGGTCATCTCAGACGTAAACCAGCTTTGTAGCAAGTTCATGCCAAAATGTGATCCCTTACCCAGCTACACTTGCCTAAATCCCCTAAGTCCCTCCCCTTACCTCATTTCCTCCCAATCATCCCGCCTTCCCATTTAGCCCTTTCATCCTCCCCACTCTCTTAACTCCCACTAATATATTTATCTAACCCCTTTCTGAAGATGTCCCTGGACAAATTGGTTTGTTACCAAACCTCATTTTTTTATTATGTAGATAAATACAGTAACCATAGAATTCTTCTCTGTCTCCTTTTGCTTTATAATACTGCTCATTATAACACGGTAACAGTATGGTGACGAGCAGCCGCAACATTCAGCAAGATATTAAGTATAATACACAAACATAAGGATCTTTCAGTATCACTATAGAACAACTACAAAAGCAAATTTACTGCATGAAACTCAGAAACTGATGTACAACCTTGAAAAGCTTTGCATAGAATATAAGAGCATTAACCATTATGTTATACCTGAGGAAAAAAAAACACTTTGCATAGGATTCTGAAAGCCTTACTTTAAGTTACTCCACTGTAATTGTTATTTATTAAGCAGTCTCACACCGGAGTACCCCAAAATTTTGTACAGAGAGCCTAATGAAAGTTTTAACATTACTACCCACTCCACCCCTTCAACTTACCTACATTTGATATCACACTTGAAAACCCTCCATCTAAGTTTGCATACAGGAACATCATTCAGTGAGGGGAACATTTAATTGATTGTAAGCTATGCATGTTTTGATGCAGATATATATATATATATATATATATATTATATATATATAGAGAGAGAGAGCTTTTCTCCCTGGGCCTCTGCTGAAAATGGACATGTATCCAGTAGGACTATCCCGGTAAACAAATGTAAAATAAAAAATAAATATATATATATATATATATATATATATATATATATATATATGGGTCTACTTTGTATGACCGAACTTCCGATTCACCGACACACAATTTACCGACCCCAAACAACCGAAAACACACAACACCGACAAACACCAACAACTCAAAACACCGAACACCATTACACCGACACAAAAAACGTAAACTACACATTGCACACAATAACATATCCACTAACCTTAACCTAAACCCTAACCCTAACGTACGACACTACCGCACACTTACCCAACCCGCACCCTAACCCTAACTCACTTAACCCACCCCTAAACCTCAACACCATCACTATCGCACACTTACCCTACCTGCACCCTAACCCTAACTCACTTAACCCACCCTAAAACATTAAGCCCGTCACTATCGCACACTCACTCCTCCCACATACTAACCCTAACACACTTAACCCTTCCCTACACTACACTATGTCACTATCACACACTTACCTTACCAGAACCCTAAGTCCGACACTACCGCACACTCACCTTTCCCACACCCTAACCTAAAATCCCTCACTATCGTACACTTACCTGTCCGCTCCCCAGCATTGGATCTCTCTATCCAGTGCCATCTAGCTGCCAAATGGCCACTGATCCATTCATGTTCACTGCACTCTTCATCAGAAATCTTGGAACCATTCTTGTTCACTGCATACATGCTCACAAATCTCTTCATCGTATCCATGACTCTAACTCAGAATACATGTTGTGATCTCAAAACAAACCTTTCTGAGAACTCTAGGAACTCTCACTGCAGAAGAACAAGTGTTCTTCAACCTTGTTCCATTTTTAGGCAGAATGCTTCCTAAACTTAAATGCATTACAGAAAGAAAAGTGTTCATTTCTTCGACACAAATACAGCAGTTCAAATCAAATATTTATTTTCTTCTTATAACTGCCATATCTCAGCTAATATCATATACACCCACTTGCAGTGTATTTTCTACATATATTCCTTCATACTACCACTGTGACAGCTTCTACCCCTACATTTAAAGACTCATACACCTTTATGTCATGCCCGTATCTTCCCCCTCCCTTTATATCCCTCTGTCTCAGGTCTCAGACTCTTCTCCAAGCTTGCCTACTGTGAGGTCCCTAATATCATACTACCTAATTGCCAGTCTAATGATCTGCTTGTCAAGCATTGGAAATCTAGCAGGCAGCACAGCACCAAATTCAAAACATATTACTGCTAAACTGTATGATGCATTTTATTGCCTTTAAGTAGATTGTTCATTTATTGTGATATTTGTATAATTATTTTTTCAAGTCACATTATTTTGTCCTTAAAGATGTCCTAATAATTATCAGCTTTCATTCTGAGATATGTACACTTACTATAACTCTGTCTTAATGTTCAAATTAAACATTTTATACTATTGTTAGAAAACCTTGCTCTTTTTTTTTGTAAAAATGCTGTTGACCAGAGTTATTGTTGAAAAAGATCTTCTGAACTAGCTTCCAACCAAGTTAACAAAAGTGGAACATAATAAATTATACAGGCCTTAATCCCAAATGTAATGTGCAGTACCTCTCACTGCTCCTGTGACAACACAAGGATTTATCCAGCTGGATACCTGTTACCATGTGCCACTGTGGTTCATTTAAGGAGGATGCAGGTATAGCTGTCTAACTGCTGCCATGATCATATGAAGAACGCTGCAACTTGTAGAGAGTCAGTGTCATACTTATCAAACCCTGGAATTCAGGTCCATTGGCATGCATACACTCAGTGACATCAGTGAGTGACCTTGAACAAAGACAGAAATGATTGCTGAAGACAGAACATCAGCATAGCCTAGTAGCAGCTATTGTGTTAAATATGTGTTCTATACTATATACAAAATGCATACAAGCTGAACACCATCAGCTACACATATCAGGGCTAAGAAACAACATGTGGTGGAGACCATATTCGACAACTGTATGACATACACAGAAGGTTAGTTGGCTGTTATATGACTGCCTTATGACCTACACAGTATTTGAGTGGACTGAGGAAGGAAGGACAACGTATACAAGTCATAATATGAATACTTAATGTTCTCCTGTGGTCCTAAGTACTGGATCAGACCTAAGCATGATCCAGTATGCTCCATACTCCTGTCATGTACAACCAACATAAGGTTATGCAGGGCTATAGATACAGGAGGTTTGCCTGATATGACTATATATGCAGTGTCCTGCTAGCTTTGTCTACTGTGGGACATGTTATCCCAGGCCAGCAAGTGTTACAATTGAATGAATGTATCATGTATAATACTGAAATACCTACACAATAATATTTCAGTGCAGCCTGGAAGACATTGTTAGTGGTTGAATGGCACACACATTGTTATGAAACAATGCAACACAATCAGTACTGGCTCAGCACATGGGGGCTAGCTAGGCTAGCTAGGTTGGCAGCTTGCATGTATACATATACTGGAGGGTCCACAGGAGCTTGCTGTTTTCTGTGGACCTGCAGAAGACATATCGATGGTCCACCTTGTAAAATTTTGTGGGTAATGACACATTAATATGGGGTTACAGGGCTGCTACTGACAGCCATTTAGTCTCTGTATTTGAGGCGTTACGAGTTGTGCCTGCACTCTTGGATTTAAGTCAAATGCATTCAAGGTAGGTAATGGCTTTTTCACCTCCTGTATATTTTTAGAGGATATTAGCATATAACCAAGATCTGGAGAGCGTTAAGTGTTGCAGTTAGCATAGCTGGTTAAGGCTGTTAACAAGCTACTTCCCATGTTTCAGGGTTTGATTCCCTCAGTTTCCATTTGCCTGCTGTGTGACTTAAAGCAAATATCTTGACCAACAGGGATAATTAGGAAATTGGGGTTTGGATCCTCAATGATCTCCTGGATTTCATGTCTAGTAACTACCTATGAACCTATATATTCTGGGGCTGTGAAAAGCTACATCTTGTTGTTTGCAAATTATTTTATCTTAATCTCAACTGACACTGTTGGGAACCAGGTGTTGGGGAGATCAGCATGACTTGGTACAATACCATCATGAAAACTGCATACGGTTTTTATTTATTTATTTTTTTATGCCTTACTCATAATCCTGGCCTATGCCTGTTCTGCAGTGACATCTACGTGGAACTAGTTTGTGGACAAACTCCAGGTAATTCTGTTACTGTTTTGCTGCATTGTTAGAGTCCCTGGTCTAAATCAATGGCAGTGATTCTGAGGAGAAAATCCCCCATGACAGATGAGCCTACAACATATCATTAAGTCCCCTTGCCCTGCACAACTCCACATGGACCAAGTAAGTCTACTAATTAAATCCAGGTAACCTGGATCACAGTCAATGGGCCTTACATCTATTCCAAGAAGCCAGCAAACTCACCCGGTCTTAACAACACTTGTGAAAGGAAACCATGCTTGAAAGATAGAAAATTAAGAAATTTAAACATATGTGCTTTAAATTTTAATAAGCTCTAGTGTCTAAGCAATGAATGATTTTTTTATTATTATGTCTGTATACTGCCACAGGCATGTACATCCTTTGTATGGAAAATTAGTCTATGAACATCAAATGTTTTGACATAAAAATACAAGTAAAGGTCAAACCTGCTCAACGTATTTTTAAATCTGCCTGCCAAGCCGGTAGAGCTGGACTTTTAGCCATGCCTTCCCTATCCTTCCTGTTATAACTTTGTTATTAATCTATGCAACTCTAGTATAACAAAACAGTATCAGCACTTTTGATGAAAAAAATTAACAGGCATACAGCTTGAGGGATCATTAAATCCCATTAACATAACACCATCCTTAATCTAGATTGTTTCTGTGACATACATAATCTCATTATGGATTATACATCTTAAATTTGCTTCAGACTGAAGGGAAATTATTTGTTGTAAGTATTTATAACCTTGCTAACTGCAGTTTATACAAGGTCCAAGTGCTTTATATATTACAAAAAAAACCTATGGAAATGTAAGGCAATTCTCATTTACTATTCAGTATGAACTCCTACAGAATTGCTTTACATAGAACTATGCTGCACAGAATGTACAGTTTTGCATCTTAAATTGCAGTTTAACGCTACAACATGCTTGCCGATAAGACTCTGTAAAAGTTTTTTTAATAAAAGATCATTATTTCCCCTCATTGAATAAACTGTTTAGCCATAGGGCCTCATTTTGAAATCAGCCTTTTTGATACAGTCAGTGCTGATTCAGAATACAAGAAATAGTTTTCATAACAGAGCACTTTTCATCTGTATCCTGAGTGTATGAACGATGTTTCAACAAATCGTGACCTTGTTCTGTGCCCAATTAAAATACAAAAAAAGTCATTCCCTAAAGAGAACTGGCTTGGTCTATAAAATATTGCACAATTTTCTTTTAGCTTCAGTAGTTTTCTGTCACATTCTCTTCTGCCACTTTTAGGTCATGTTCCCTTAGTGAATTATATTGCTTTAGGCATGATCCACATGAGCCCAGGCAAGTGTAGGTAATCTAAACCTCGATTAAAACTCTCTACTGTACAAAAGTATATCTGATAATCCATCATAAAATTATTGCAGTTTCATGTGCTTACTCATATTATATTGTCAAGAATACTTGGCTTTTTTTCATTTTTTAAACGATGAATTTAAGAATGAAAAGTCTTAAGAAGGCCAAGAAATTATCTGCACATGTATTTTGAAACTATGATACATGCTTTGTTAGTATTATTGAAAATCTACAAGCAATATTTTTTTTGTTGTTCTTAAAGAACTGATTACATAACTGTTTTATTAAAATTTCATGAACATTTTGCTGCTATGTCTGTGTTAATTGTGTTGAGGTTACATAGTCATTAAATAAGAAATGGCTGTTCTTCTTGCAAAGGTATTGCATTAGAATCATTCTATGATTTCATGTCTATATATTATGGCTAGTAGTACACAATATTGCTAAAATATTGCTGAAAATATATACTTTATAATTTATGATAAAAAGTTTCACTTTTGTATAAGCTCAGACTTTAGGTTCTTCTCAGTCCTACAGGAAATGGAAGGCAATGCTGGAGTAATGTACGTGAAATGTATCACTGATGGAGAAAGACATAGCCATACCACAGTGAATGCAGCTTCATGAAGAAATGCTAGGGTCTATTTAGTGAAACTGTGTTAACAAGCAGGATAAAGCATTATGGTGATTCGTTGCAAACCCCAATCTGAATATGTCTAATTTGCTGGGCTAGGGCTTTGACTGTCAACAAAAATAACCATTACTGCAATGAATATCCTTGTCTTGTGCTGCTTTGTACTTCAAATGGACCTGATATTCTCCTAATGACAATCACTCTTGGGTGGGTCTCCTATATAAAGCCATACTGGTATAATTAACCTGTCCCTAAGGCTACTTCTTTTGTAGAGCAATGTAATAAATTTCATCTCAGTATATGGAAGGCTTTCTTAATATCAGACAAAATCATGCCTTCCTTTCAAATGTTATTACTTTTAATAAATTCCATAAAGTTCAAAATTAATCTCCAGTAGTCCTCTGATCTTGCCAAGGCCTACCTGTATTTCACAACAACCTTTTCCATTCTATCCATAAGCACTCTATCATGAAATTTGGTGCCTATGTTGATAAATGGCAATGGATGTATAATTTGTTAGATCCTGGACACCTGCCTTTCTGAAACACAGTTACCTGGACCTCTTCTTAAGAAGGCAAGTTTCCCATCCCTTTCATCATATAATTAAGCACAATGTTCAAGTCTTTAGATACCTCAGCCTTACCAGTCTGCGTTAGTCAGTGGAAATTCATCAATCTCACTTACCTCCCATCTTTTAATCTTGCTTATGGCACTATAAACCTCATACTGTATTATATGCTTGTTTATGGCAGTGTAACCTATGCTGTATCGTATGTTAATATACTACTCCATTGATATACTTTTTGCTTATCACTGTTGAATGATATGTCTGATGACTTGCCATGCTGGCCTGGGTCATAGATGAAAAGGGTCTGTGGACCAGCCTACTTAACCAATTCACAAAATGAAAATATATAAATACATACATACATACATACATACATACATGCATACATACATACATACATGCATAAACAAACCTTCCAAATCATTTTCTTCTTTAACAATAATTCATCTTTCTCTGCCCTCCATCCACACTACATGGCAGCATAATATTTTTTGAAAATTTGGCAAAGGCCTCCAGTATCCCTTCACTGCTCCCATGTTCCATGCTATCCTCTGCCCTAGAACACCTAAATTTGCTTTTTAATCTTTGATCCCTGTATTTCCATGTCATCACTTCTGAACCGATCTGTGCCACCAAAGTATTCTCCTCATCCATAGCTACAGTTGCCATCCAGCTCTATGATTTTTTCCAAGTGCTTCTTTAATCCATATCCCCCACATTTTCATCAACTTCTTTGTGTATCTGTCACCCACCATAGCCATACTTTGAACTTTCTTAAGTTTTCAGTTAAGAAGATCAACTTCTCCTTCCTTTTCCTTTACCAAATCTCTCAACCATAATTGCGAAAGATCGACATTTTACAGAAATGTGTATAAATTAGATAGCCCCACTACAACACCTTCTGTGAGACCATAGCACATATGTCCAGTCCATACCTCTCAACTATACAGATTTTTGCAGAATGTTCACATTTTTACCTCATATTTTTGGTCTGTTTTTCATGAAATTGCATTTTTCTGGCACATTAGTGGCAAATAATTAAAGACTAAAGTTAGAAAATAATGACAAACATTTGAATTTAAGACTTCATACTCTTCAGAAAATCCATGCTAATGCAAAATCTGTTATTCTATCAACTTTTTAAGTCTTTAAGACCAATATTTAAAAATTGTCCCTATTTTTTGGGCTTTTGTCCCACTTTTATTTATGGCTTTGTCCAGATTTCTTGCTCTAAGAGGTTGAGAGGTATGGTCCAGTCCTTTCTACTTGGATCAGGTTCCACAGTATCCCAAATAGGCATCAGCACTGTTCACAGCTGACATAAATGAGAGATCTGAAAGGCTTTTTAGATTTAAGTGCCTGAAAAAGGAAATTACTTGATGGTTAGACCCTAGGCCCATGGCCTTTTATGTTACTTGGTCTTCCAGACTGGGTTTGAATACTTCCAAGGTAGCTTTATAGCCAGCAATCAGTTAGTAGTAAATGTCTGTTCTCAGCTGGACTGCCAAAAAAATACTGCTCCAAATACAAACCCTTGAACCCCACCATACACCCAGGCCCTTGAGACACTAGGATGGATCCCCACAAAATCAAATATTATTCCTGATTGTAAATGTTATATTTGTCTCTTCATAGGGGGCAGTGTGAAGCTGCTATAAGAAGGCAGCCTGAATTCCGAGCTCTGTCTTAGGTCAAAGTTGAATCATGGAGTGTTGTAGCTAGGAGGGTAGGAGTGTATATAAAAAGGAGTACAGTGAGAAGACGATACTGAAGTACTACAGCTGTAAAACTTGTGAGATGTGAGGAAAGAGATATGGATAAGAAATGTAACACTATAGTTCATGCATCAGATGTATTTACAGCTGAAATGGGGGCATTGCCAGCTGTTATGAGCTTTGTAAAGCATGAAACAGAAAGGATGGGGAAGAGAATTATGAGGAGGCCTTACTGAACTGTATGCGAGCCTGGATCACATCTTTAGTCAGATTGGGAGGTGGATTGGCCCCACAAACTGACGCAATGCACACAGCATGTTGAATAACTGAAAAGCACAATCAGAGAAGCAGACATATTTGATTAATTTCATAGCCACTTAAGAAGAGAATGTCTGGTAAAGCAAGCTATCTGGAGAAAAAGAGTAATGATTAATGGAGCAAAGGTTAAGATGGTGGAGAATCTGTCAGTGCTGGTATACTATCAAAAGTGGCAATGATGCCTTAGCCTATAAAGCAAGCAGAGCTGGTGGTGTATTTTGTGTATCCTGCTATAGAAAAATAAAGTGGGAAAATAGTTTGCATTTTTGCCACACTTGGGAGGATGCATTTAGCTTTTACAAACTGGTCATGAAGGGCAAATTGTACTGGTGGGAGGGGATGGAGAAGAAAATATGGTCAGGAAGAAAGCAACAAGAGAAGGAAAAATATTATGGAGGTTTGTGACAACACTGCAGCAGACTGTGAGGAAGCTGCAGGTGGTGAGAGATTGGAGAGGGAGACCTCTGAGCAGGGAGTAATGATTCCATCCTTTAGGCTATGTCCAAGATCCTGGTCAGATTAGAAAGCAACATAAGTTCAGCTGAAAGGGGGTTCTCTAAAATCTTCCATTAGCAGGAGGAGGTTATGAGGTAGCAGAACTGAATAGATGAAGGATAATATGGAATGGATATAGATGAATAAGAGTGAGAAAAGGAGGTGCACGGTAAGAAGGAGAGACCAGCTATGTCAGGGAAAGGAGCTTGGACAGTGGACCCTTCTTTGATCACCAACTGGATGAGAAGAATTATGTCAGGCTAAGATCCTGCAAGTTGAGCTAGGCATCTTGGTAATGATAAGGTAATTAGAGGAACTGTAGCAAGAGGGGATGTGGAACCAGATATTAACAGCTGTGCCTTTCTCTGTTTTTCTTTATTTGAGCATACTTCACAGCAGTGAAGGCTAAGGAGGTAGAACTGGTAGCAGGGGTTGAGGAGGCTGGCCAAAGGCAGGGTGATAATGATATTGTTGGAGAGCATACATCCCTAGTGTGTTATGAAAAGTGAAAAAGGAAAGAAGTCATGACTGATAAGGTGATGGTTGGTCTTGAAGCTATCCCATGAATAGTTACTGGAAGGTGGAAGACATAGTAAAAATGATAACATAAGAAGGAAATACTTTTATTCTTATTTTTTGTTTTGAGACTGAGGACTGACATATGGGGACATTGGTCTTAGGGTGACTGAAGCACAATATTTTAAACTGTACCGGAGATGTTTAGAATAATTAGATAACACCTATAATTTTTTTACATTTAAATTTAAAGTATGTTTTGCTGTTCTGAATGTGATACTACATTAATGAAAGCAATTGAAATACATAGCCAAATGGTCTGAGTCACTAGGGAGATCATTCGTAAACCCTGGGTACATGCTATCTGCTTATTATTGCATTGGAAAAGATGGGAATATGATATATATGAGTAAAACAGTTTGGAATTGACTGAACAATATTAATGCTAGTTGAAAGTGCAAGAAAATAGTTCAGAAACAGATGAGAGCAAAAATTATAGGTAAATGTGAAAGGTAGATTATGTTTGTTGTGAAGAGAAGATTCTGCCTATTTAATTTGGTAAATTTATTTTAAAGGGTTATGGAAGCTGTAGGTAGTGGCCATGCAATGCACTTTTCATATCCTGACCTGGTCAAGGTCATGGACACCTTTCCCCATGCTGGCATCATACAAAAGCTAAATATTTTAAAAATCAGTCCATATGTGGTAAGATAGATAGCAAATTGGCTGAAAGACCACATGGTGCAAGTTGCAGGTGCTTCGTAATAAAGTATGAAAGTGGCCAACAGTGTCCCTCAGGGCTCAATTATGGGACCTCTCCTTTTGGTATTTACTTCTCATATCTCCAAGCAGAGAGCTCTGGCTAACAAAGTCTGCAGACCATTGTCACCTGGGGGTTGTTGTTAAGTCATCCTATGACACTCAAACCCTCCAGAATCCTCTCACCCTAGTAAACTCTTTGTATACTAAAATGGGCTCAAACTAAATGCTAAAAAGTGCAATATCATCACTTTTAGTTGGCAACCCCTCCCCTTGTCATATTGTATAGACAATATAAAACAAAAATGTAGTTAGGTACCCACATATGTGGCTTGATCGTTCCCACTGTTTTGGCCCTCAAAACACAGCTGCTGTCAGGAAATCCATTTATTTAGCACAGCTAATTGCTAAAGGAATATCATTAATGTCTGAAGAGATACTCACTCCCTTATATTCAACATTCATCAAGCCACGTTTTAACAGCCACACCCCATATGGAATGCATCTCACTAAACATATCAAGCAATTAGAAAGATCCCAAAGATTCCTAACCAAAAAGATCAAAGACCTAAAGTCCTTGAGCTACCAAGAGTGGCTGAAAGCTCTCTTCATTTATTCAAAGCCTTATAAATCTTTGAGGGGAGATCTTTCTTGCTTACTGTGCCTTTAGAGACCCAATTGTCCTGAACTTCCTGTTTCTCCCCAAGTGCAATATCTCTGTCAATAATAGAATCAGGGACCTAACTCTTCACCAACAAACAATATAGTGGATGGACTGGTTTATAATGCCAGCACTTCCCAGACCTCTCAAATAAACTTCCTGTGCATGTTAAACATTGTGATTCATTATTGTCTTATTAAACTTAGCAACGGTGATGGGCTGGGTATTCAGAAACTTGCTCCTGGATTGACTGGTATGGCTGTATTGGAGAATAGAGGTGCAGCTTGATGGGGGTGCTGGCAAGATGTGAATGGTCATAAGACTCAGTAGCCTTGGAATATCTATGAGTTTATTAAGCTATATGCTTGTTGTGCCATAAGATATTCACAAAGGTTAACTATTTTGCTGGCATCTCTCTAGAACTGTAAACAACATATGTAAGTAATGATGCTCTTCTCGCCACAATTTTTCTTTAGTTTGCTTGTCACATTTATTTCATTGGGTTTCTATTTAAAATGTATGTGTGTTTTCATTTCTATTTTAATATGCTTCTTGTATTCATGCAGTGTTTTACTTTTATGTACTGTATCTTCAGATTTACCTCTTAGATCAAAGAAAGCCTAGCAGATTCTTTATACTGCCTTTTTGTAACTGAGTTTGCATTTACATCTTCACCATAAACAAAGCTTACAATAAATTATAGTAGTAAGCTTTAACCAGTCATTCTTCTCCCTTATCTGTATACTGTGTAAAAAAGTAGATAAAAATGAGAGAAGGCCAGGCTATTCAGTGTCAGTATAAAACATTATTGTTAAGATCCCAGATTTTCAGATATTGTAAAATGAATTTGTGTCTACATCACCAGTGGTAGTTTTGTATAACGTATAATTTGTTGATTCCAGTATGAGAGTATGAGTCTCTTGGCAACTTTACTTCTAAGTAGAAATATATTTGGATACTGGATTAAATTACAAATTATAGATATAAACATGCCAGAATCCTTGACTTATCTGTGTCTCAGCCACAATTTATATTTTTTTCCCCTCTGCAAAACCACCATGTGTATTCTAAAGTACTCCCTTACCTACAGCAATGCTAGTAGACTTATAGAGAATTAGCCCAGCATATCCTAAAAGGGTAACTATATTCTCAGAAACACATTTTTTGTTGTATATTTCTGTTTTTAAAATAGATAAAACAATTTTAATTATAGTATAGGGAAATAATCATCAATATGCAATGTAGTATTAAAGTGGACATGCCAGGCTTTATGAATTAAGTTATATTTTGGCACTCATAGTTAAACAGTAAAATTTGCTAAGGCTCTCTTGTTTTCAAACATCTTGGTAGAAGAAGGCAACAGTAAACATTATAGACAAGGGAAAATATTTTATATAACATCGGAAGATATGTAATTAAGTGGGATAACCAACCAGCTATAATTGCTGAATACCAAATTTTTTAGATTTATAAGATAAGGTTTAAAGTGGTTCATTTTTGATCTAGTCCTTGAAAGCAGAAGTATGAAACCATGCCAGAAAAGGTAGATAGTGGTAGGGAAAAGGAAGAAGAGGTAATAAGTAAGAATTCTGTTTCATCAGTTTTTGTAAAGCTAAAAAGTATAAATCCTTGAAGTATCAGGGGCTCCCTATTGAAATGTCAGCACTAGTAGCATTGAAAAAAAAAAGACCAGAAATGCAGAAAAGTGAAACTCAAATGTCACTCTTCTCATTTAAACTCGTTTTGTGCATGGGGTAAGTCCCACTGTACCCCCAATGTACCTCTGAACTTATATATAATAACTTTGAGATCACCATACCTCAGAGAAAAGGGCTATTCTCAAAAATGGCTATCTTGGACTGGATATATGCAAGCTCATTTTTGCAGCCATCCCATCTCCATATTTCAGGACTGAAGCGGGTCCCACCATTTCAAATGGTTAGCAATATGGGCTTTCAGCTCTTTGGAAAGAGTTGAAGGACAGAGATGTTAAAGACTGGTAATAAATTGGCAAGGAGAGTCAGCTACAGATTAATGCCAGGTAAAGTAGCTCATTTAATTTTGAGCCAACATAGATATTTTTGAGTCATTTAAGTTATATCCATATTTCTTATGTGGAGATATCAGGGTCCTTAAAGGGATTCTGGGAGAACCCTTCTCCAAATAAATTTGTCCAATCCTCTCCTTATCTTATTATTTCAGTGGTAAAATGATAACAGAGTGCATTTTTAGACAAAAAGACTAGACAGGAAATTTTTGAGGTTTAGAATGTTATTACAGTGTGTGAAGGGTAAGTAAAAGTAGTTCTGTTTGCTCACAGTTTTAATTATTTGATCTTCAGGTGTATTGGGAAAGTGTAAGAAGTTGTGCCAGATCAGAACTTTAATATGGCAGACAACAGGAACTGATAAGGATTAATGAGTTGTTAGGCAAGAAAAAGAATCTTGGATTTTTGTGGGTTTATATGGTAATCAGTAATTTCTTAACAAAAGTACACTATTAAATGAATGGTTTCATTGATGTTTTACTGCTGAGACAACTAAGATAATGTTATCAGTATTATGAAAACAATTTAAAATATGATTGTTAAATACAATTGTTTTAATCCTGTGATCTAATGTAATTGTGTAAATAGTATGATTCACAGCCATAAGAAATATTGTTGGTAAAAGTTACCCCTTATAGGCCCTACTGCGCTTCTCTCAAACATGAGGGCTAAAGCCGTTAGTTGAAATATACTAGCTATTTTTGCAGAAAAAAGCAAAAATGAAAGTGTTCATTTTATAGGGGAAATCAAAAGAGAATAATAATCCCCGGGATTCATGAAGCTCGGCGCATATGCATAGTGATGAGTGCGTGCCGCAACCACAGACACGTGCGTAGGTTACGTGAGCGAGCCCAAGTAGGATGCGTCTGGAGGCGTGGCTAAGCCGGCAGGCGATGAGCAACCTAAAGTGCTGATTTCCACAGGCCGCCCATAATAGTAATGGCACCAGCCAGGGCCCGTGCAGAATGAAACGCACGCAGAGTATGCAACGTAGTACCCGTCCCAACAAAATGGAAAAACAAACACAACCCACGAAGCCCTAAGTGTACCCGTCCAAGGAACAAAGGATACGCATAATACCGTGTCCGTCCCGCAATGCACTGTCAGTGGGCATACCCAGAGAAGGTGTACCGCAGCATGTCAGCGCGCCGCACTGACATAGGAGTAGCGACATGGGCATGGTCATCAGGGTTACCAACTGTCCCACTTTGCTATGGACAGTCCCTCATTTGACAGTTGTGTCCCGCCAAAAATCGAAAAATGGCAAATGACCTGAGATTTCCGGACAAAAATATTCCCTCAATATACCTTTAATAGTAGCATAAAACATATATTTTGTATTTGAAACACATACATGGCATAAGAAACAGAATAAGCAACCCAAATGCTATGAGAATAACCGTATATTTTGGCAAAAAAGTGAAGTTCTGTCATCTCTACTTGCTGTGGGTATGTGTTGTCCTGCAAAATCCGATGTGTCCACAAAAGATGTCCCACTTTGGGCATTGGAAAAGGTGGCAACCGTAATGGTCACCAGCAGTAGTGAGAGTACACAGCCGGGTAGCCGTGTCGACATAACAACAAGAAGGAACCAAGATACCCTAAACACAGGCAAACATGTGCATAGCAACATGTACCACACCCAGCAACGTGCTCGTCGCATACACAGGACGGCGTATGTCTCAGCGTAATATCCAGAAGCAGAACCCATGCATGCAAATGTAATACACAATAGCCCCATTATAGCATGTAACCCCCACCCATGTACGACCGTGCACCCAACCCAGCTAGCAGCCTTGCGCAGCTACACACCTACACACAATGGGCATACCTGAAATGTGGTAAGAAGTATTGTCTTAGGCAGTGCCACGCGGGCAAATATGTACCCCACATGTTAACAACCCACCTCAGGTACAGATATGCAAATGGCTGCATGTGAATGTGTCGGAAGAATGTGTACATCCTGCATGTGGTATGGACCTGTCCAAACCCCATAGGCTTGCACACGCCGCGGTGCACATAACTGTACACATGTGGACAAGTCGGGATGTTAAACCACCGTACCGATGATTAGCTATGCAGACATGTCAAACACATATAGCGGAACATCTGCCTACCAAACAGGATGTCCTAACAGGGTGCCACAGGCACAGAAGGGGAAGGTGGGACATCACATGTGGAGAGTAGCATTGCCGGACAGCCAAACACCCACGGCCAAGGCAAAGGACGGAATAACATGCATATGGCCGGATGGATGTTGTTAGAAAAATATATATAGAAACACATATGAAGTGCCAGTTTAGAAGCAAAATAGTATATAATGCATAGTATTCTACTTTACAATATGGCAGTAGAAATGATCTTGCATGTAATTGGCTGAAGCTTAGCTGCAGTGTGATTGAACTCTGACCCTGGCAGTAACCAGTTCAGCAGGCTTATGTCTGTCAGCATTAATTATCTGCTGGGTTAGAGAAAATAAATGTATGTACATGTATATCTTCCTCCCTTCCACTGAGGAGGATGGCCTTGTGAGCTCTATCGAAGATAGAGTACAACTCCTTACCAGAGAGACAAAGGAACGTATTAAGAAATGAACTGACTATTGTATCCGAACAGTCCAGGGTCCTTGAAAGAGCAACAATTACAGAAGGACACTGTAATTGACCAGGTGCCTTGCAAGGCTGTGTTATTCTCATGGGAAAACATTTTAAAAGCATTACCTCAGCACCCTCGTATGAATAGAATATTGCGGACCATAGTGATGGAAATGCCCTGTGACTGACCACGTCAGTAAGGTGGGCAAAAGCTGATTGTAAACACTATATAAACAAATTGCTTCCTGTATAGAGTCAGACAAAACTCTTATACTTGTACTGTATAGTTTTTTGCCTCCCGGTGTACACTACTAAAACGTTGTGAACCTGAGCTTCCTGTCTTATTGACTGTCAGTTAGAAAAGCCTACTGATTTCTACAGTCTGATTTTAACAACGTATTTGACATTGTGGTCCTTCTTAGCCGGAATTCCCTTGGTAAGCTACAGGTCAGAGTGCATGGGTGGTAAGAAATGTGCGCAGGAGAAGTTGCCTAAATGGTTCTTCATGAGTGAAAAGACCTCCGACTGAATTGTTGTGTGTAAAGAGGCTGTCCACTTTCTGATCTGTGGCTGAAAAGCGGAAAACTGGATCCCAAGAAGAAAACGTGCAGTCATAAACGGGAGGCTCAGGTAAGGAGAGTTTGCCTCTTTGTCTCTGTTGTAGATCAGGGACCAGGCTACATTGTGTTTTTGTTAACATTTGTGATAGCAGGTCGAAGACCAATCCAAGTAGTTATACATTTGGACATAGATCAGGGGAACACAGAGCAGAGTAAACAGTCATTGTAGACACTACAGTGGATACAGGGAAGGAGATACCACGTGGTACGAGAGAAGGGTTACGTAACAGTCATTTAGAAGACATGGGAAATTAGTGCACTAAGAGATCGCGAGATCCGCCTTTGACGGATGATGCGAAGTATATGCAATTGCAGAGAGCAGATAATGTGAGATATTTTGCAAAATGGGGTAATAAATATGACTTTGATGGTATATTAGACAAAATATCGTTAGTGAAACATTGGAATCACTTAAAATGTGATGCAGATGTTCTAGGGTTACCACCTGTCCCCCACTTTGCAAGGGACAGTCCCTCTTTGGGCAGTTGTGTCCTGCAAAAAAACTGAACAAATGGCAAATGTCCTGATATCTTAGGACAAAAATATTTCCTATATTTTCTTTAATAGTTGCATAAAACAGTTATTTTGTATCTGAAACACCAAACTATTATAATAAACACAATAAGCAACTCAAATGCTACAAGAATAAGTTTATATTCTGGCAAAAAGTGAATGTCTGTCCTTTGTACTGGCCGTGGGTATGTTTTGCCCTGCAAAATCTGACGTTCCTACCAAAAATGTCCCACTTTGGGCATTTGAAAAGGTGGCAACCCTAAGATGTTCAGGCGAAAAAACAGCGACATTTGGGTATCCCTCAAGCACATAGGTGGATTGAGGTAGTGAACCGAAGGGAACAGAAGACTAAAAATGCGAAAGCATCATACGTAGACAAAGAAGATAATAATACAGTAGTAGCGACGGCCCCTCCCCCTCCACCCCCTCCGATACCACATCCAGGATATGAAGCGGGAGGGCAGGCTAGTCCCCCCCATGTTATCCTGTGGCAACAGAGGTATCACAACAACCATTTGTAAGAGAAGCTATTGAAGCTAGATCCCGAACACGTAAAACACCTAGGGACACTCAACTAAGAAGAGAGTCACTAGAACAGAGTGAGGAAATCTGTCAATTAATTGAAGTACTGAACCCTCAGGCAGGACAGGAAGGCCAGGACCCAACTCCCCTAGTGTATAGACCGTGGACACCGGAAGATATCCGGAAAGTTACAGAGGGAATTCCCCATCCACAAAGTAATCATGAAAAGTTTATACAACATTTACAAGATATGCAAATGAGTTACCACTTAAATGGGGAAGAAGTAGAGAAGGTGATTAGACAAATAATAGGTCCAGACTGGCACATGTTTTGTGTCGTCCGGAATGCTCGTGACGCGCAACTTAAACCACTCCCACATAGTGACGCAGAAGTATACACCACGTTGAAGGGTCTTATGGACCGAATTACCGAAAATTGGAAACCTAGAGCAGATTGGACCTGTATTAATCAGTGCATACAACAAGATAATGAAACTGTAGATGGATACTATGGTAGATTATTGGAATGTTTCAATAACCATAGTGGCATGCCTATTCCTGCAAATCTGAAAAATGATAGTGCATATGAACAACAGTTGAAAAATGCATTTTCGAAAGGTTGCATTGCCCCTATCGGTAGCTATATTACAAAGCATATGATAGATCACCGAACGAGTAGGCTACAAGCCGTACTGGAGTATGCTAGGCTTGCTGAAAGACATCTTAACAGTAAGAAGAAAAGGAAGACGCAGGTCTTCACAGCTGAAGACGGAGCAGAAGTCTTTGTAGTACAGTCAGGTAAAAAGGGTAAGAGAAACACTCAGGGCAATAAACGCTCTGACAGAGACTCGGAGGTGTTTGAGGAAAGAAAGAGAAAAGGTGAGTGCTTTAACTGCGGGAAGAGGGGACATTTAGCAAGGGAGTGTAGGTTGAATAAAAAACCGTCTACGGAAGGGAAGGATCGGAGTGATGAGGATTGACTATATGACAGTCATAACGTTCAACAGTTATCAGGACAGACTAATGGGCAGGGAGAAAATGTAAACGCAGTAGAAGGAATAAAGGAAGTGCAAACAGATGTAGAAAATGAGGAAAACGAAGTACTAGAATTAGCCCTGTTGAGCTTGGAGCTCTATTTGGCGGACACAAAACCGGAAGTTACACGTCTGGTGGAGGGGAAGGATGTGAGATTCATGTGTGATTCAGGAGCATCACGAACTTTGATACACCCTTCAAAGTTACCGGAACACTCAGAATCACCTGACTACATATTAGTGAAAGCAGCAAACGGGCAGCTGTACAGGGAACCACTTTCCCCTGATATAGCAATAACTGACCCTGTGTCAGGTATGACCCAGAGAAGTAAAATATTACTTTCTGCAAAATGTCCAGTAAATATACTGGGGAGAGACATTATGCAGCTCTTTGGCATAGCAGTAGTCCCTACCAAGAAGGGTATGGAGGCACAAAGGCAAATGGATACTTTTGTGGTGCGAACGGAGGGTGAATCCCATAATTGGTACAGGCAGGACCTCGTCACGACTGGTCCAGGGGCAGTAACCGAGGAACTGATGAGCGTAGCCATCAGTAAGGTACGCTCCCTTCACATTGATCAGCAGCATTTGTTACATTGTACTCTGTACTATTGTAGCACACCAGGGCCTGATAAGGAATATGAGCAAACATTGTGCAGACATCCTGCCAATAGACTAGTGTTACGAACCTTGTACTGGGATACTGAGGGTAATAGTGTGCTGAGTTGTTCATTACCACAGGAATTCATGGGACTATATAAGTCCAACAGGCCACCGCATGTCAGTGTAACCAAACATAGAAATGTCAGATGGGTGGACCAGGGTGAAAAAGTGACACGATGGGAAAGGAAAATCGACTTACAATTGTCACAACAGGGACTACAGAAGCAAAACGTAAAGTGGCTAACGCAAGCACGTCCAGCTGTACACTTACAGCAGAGTGAGGACAGCTGATCGGTGTTCCTGTTAAAAGAAGGAGAGAGAGCCTTGTGTGACATATCAAGCACCCTTTGGTCAACAGGGAAATCAGATGTAGGGCTTATTCGGACAGCACGTCCAGTAACCATTACACCGAAGTCAGCATTTAGACCGCCAAAGAAATAATACCCTTTGAGGAAGGATGCAGAGCAGGGAATCAAGCCTATCATAGCAGCATAACTCAAGAAAGGGATACTGGTAGAAACATCAGATTCACCATGCAATACCCCTCTATCTCCTGTTAGAAAAGCAAACAGGGAATGGCGGATGGTGCAGGATTTACAAGCTGTAAATCATGCAATAATACCTAGGGTACCGATGGTGCCAGACCCACACACTATATTGAATGATATGAACCCGCAACAGAAGTATCTTACCGTGGTAGATATAAGCTATGCTTCCTTTTCAATACCTATACATCCAGATAGTCCATATTGGTTTGCATTTACATTCAGGGTAACAGATACACCCATACTCGGCTACCGCAGGGATACTGTGAAAGTCCAACAATATTCGCACAGGAGATGGCTAGCAACCTGCCGGGGTTTACTCCACCCGGGGGCAGTCAAGTTCTACTTTATGTGGATGACATCCTGCTTGCGGCCCCTACCCAGCAGCAATGTAGGGAAGATACAATAGCATTATTGAAATATTTAGCAGAACAGGGACATAAAGTAAACAAGCATAAATTGCAACTTCGGAGAATACAGGTCAAGTACCTGGGATATGTGGTATCCAAGGAGGGTAGAACATTAGATGAAGATAGGAAGGCAGCAATTTCACAAGCACCCAAGCCAACTACCAAGAAGGGAATGATGTCCTTCCTGGGACGACTAACTTTTGTCGAAGCTGGTTACCAAACTATGCTTTTGAATCGGCTCTATTGTCTGCTTTAATCTTTAATACACCTATGGCAGCACAAGATATACTACACTGGATTCCAGTAGCAGAAACAGCTTTCTGCAGACTAAAATGATTGATAGCTTCATCATCTGTTTTAGGTCTCCTGAATTATCATAACAGATGTTTTCAGACTGTAGATTGTAAGCAGGGATATATGACGTCAGTCTTGACGCAACAGCATGGAAGTAAGCAACGCCCCATAGCTTACTACTCATCGCAGTTGGACCCAGTGGCATGGTCATTGCCACATTGTGTACAGGCAGTTGTTGCAGCAGCCATGGCAGTACAGGCTTCGGCATCAATGGTATTATTCCACCCTCTCATTGTGAGAGTGCCTCATGCAGTTGCGATAATTTAGCTGCAAGAGAAAATAGCATTCCTGACCCGTGCTAGACATCTTTCTTGTTTGACCATACTCCTGAGTCAACCTCATATGGTGATTGAACGTTGTACAACATTAAACCCATCAACGTCATGTCCGACACCTGTGTATGGCACACCACACAGTTGCCTACAGGAAATGGAGCAAATAACTTTACCCAGACAGGATATTACTGATATACCCTTAGATGATGCAGAGGTGACAGTTATGTGTACGGATCATGTAGAAAGGGTCCTACAGGAAAGAATCAAGTAGGTTATGCAGTAGTTACTGATATTGAGATTGTAGAAGCCCAACCCCTGCAGCATAACTTGTCTGCTCAAGCAGCAGAATTGATAGCTTTAACACGTGCTTGCACTCTAGCGAAAAACAGATGTGTGGACATATATACCGATAGTCAGTATGCTGTCTCTACAGTGCATGTTTATGCGCAGCAGTGGAAGAATAGGGGAATGATAACATCCACTGGTAAACCGATTAATCATGCGCAATTGATCTTGAATTTATTAGATTCCATTCAGTTACCTACTAAAGTAGCTAATTGTAAATGTGCAGCTCATACAAAGCAACAGGATAAGATTACGAATACGATAATGCACGAGCTGATGCAGCTGCAAAACAAGCAGCCTCACACTCAGAAACTTTCTTTTTGAATGAGGAATGACAATCCTCAGAGATTCTAGATTTAGAAATGTTAGAAACAATGCAAACATCAACTACGAAAGCAGAAAAGCAGACGTGGGTAAGGCGAGGAGCAATCCTTGAAGACGGACTGTACATCTCCAAAGTGAGAAAGCCAATATTAACGTCTAATTTATTTAGATATGTGGCTTTGTTGAGCCATGGGCAGAGCCATGTCTCAACAGGGGGGATGGTACAGTTGGTTAACAGAATATTCCAAACATACGGAATTAGGAACCACATACAAACATTTTGTGCAGCGTGTCATATTTGCAGTAAACATCATGCACAGGGAGCATTCCAACCGAAGCGAGGGAGTTTCCCTACACCACCATATCCGTTCCATACTATTTGTATGGAGTTTATAGAGCTGAATAAATGTGAAGGGAAGAAATACTGTTTAGTGATTATAGATATGTTTTCAAAATGGGTAGAAGCATTTCCAACCAGGAATCGGATGCAGCAACAGCGGCAAAGGCCCCAGTAAAATAAAGTATCCCTAGATCTGGCATACGGAAAGAAGCTACAGTGACAATAGAACACATTTTGTGAACCAGACAATCCAGCAACCTGGGTGATTCTTTGGGATTTCCTTGAAGAATCATTGCACGTACCACCCACAGTCAGCATGACTGGTGGAGAGGTACAATGGGATTTCGAGAAATAAGTTGAGGAGGTTGATGAGTGACACCCAGATGAATTGGATTTGCTGTCTACCTCTAGCATTGCTGAGCATGACAACAGTTCCAAATGTAAAGGGTTTGACCCCTTTGAAGTAGTATTTGGAATGGCATATTATGTGCCACAGTGGAAAGCTCTCATGCCTGCAGAGCTGGAGGTCGATGGCTCATTAGCCAGTTACATGAGAGGATTGTTAACCAATAACACTGTTTTGCAGTTAAACTCTTTTTCAGATAAAGAACAAACGAAGCCGGACGCAGAGCTGACTCCAGGATCCTGGGTGTGGTTGAATGTTATCCAAACAAGTAACCGGACGAGTCCAACGTGGGAAGGTCCGTACCAGGTACTGTTGGCAACGCCTACTGCAGTAAAGGTTGCGGAGAGGTCGTCCTGGGTTCACCTGACCCTTTGCAAACCGGTAAAGAATATCCAGTCTGATTTACATGTCGTAGCCGATATACCACAGAGACAGAATGACCAGGGGCAGAGTGTATAACAATACAAAGCAACCCCAAAGACATTGGTTTACTGTCCTACTGATCATACACCTATTAACCATGTTTGTGGTGACTTTTCTTTTGCTGGGATCTTTCCTGCATATAACTACACAGATACAAATAATGAAACGTGATGAACTGGCCACAGATTGGCATCCAAACCTCAACACATACCTAGCCATGAAGCGTGTGCATGTAGAGACTATGAACATTTCAAATTGCTGGGTTTGTACTGCCATACCTACAGCATATGGAGGACTTTTGATGTCTGCTGTCCCCTTGGGGATAAATTGAGACTTGTGAATATCTACCTTTTGATACAGGTTCTGTGAGATCACAGGACAAAGTGGCACTGTACTTACCTGTTACACAAAAAGGAATTGTTTGTTTCATAAACATGATACAGTCCAAGTTGGTGGGAGTAATTGTAACATAACTGTGTCTTACAAATGTCATATAAAAGCCAAAGATCACAGTACTAGTTGTAGCACGATTTATGATTCGTATTTAAGCTTAATGAGAACAACGTGGAAAGATGTGCAGAAACATCCTGAATTGTATAAACAGTTGTCTGTTATAGACAGGAAAATGTTACATGCAGAGTTAACCCGCATCAGTAGTAAAGTAGAATATTGTTATTTTGTTTGTGGGGAAAAAAGCATATCAATGGTTACCTGAGAATTGGTCCGGCAGTTGTTTTTTGGGTTATCTGGTTCCAGCCATAAGACATACTGCAGAATTGCCTCTGGGTACGATACGAAATGTAAGAGATATAGCTCGAAGAACTGGGAACTCAGTCGAGAAACCTACTAATCCAGTGGGTGAAATCGAAGCTGTTTGGAAAGATCATTCTTCTGTAAGAGATAAAGGAAAATTGACTCATATGGACTTGGTGACAGTGTTATATCCTGGGCTGGAATAATCCCAGCTTATGGAGCAGTGAAATCAATCAGGGAACTGAGGAAGTTGTCAAAACCTCTCGAAGTAATGAGCAATGCGACTTTTCCGCTCTCGAACTTGTGACTGATGAACTGAATGCAATGAGAACTGTTGTGCTACAAAATGTAATGGCTCTTGACTGCACCCTGGCGGCGAGAGGTGGTACGTGCGCGCTTATCAAAGAAGACTGCTGTGCGTATATACCACATAATAAGCACGATATCAACGACCACCTAGAGGTAATACAGCAGGTATCAGCCATGGCGGAACCAGGCCCAAACCCACTGACGAACTATTTCCAGAAACCATTTGGTGGATGGGGTTCACTCATAATGAATATCTTGATTGCCATTTGTGTTGTTTTGCTCATATTGGGAGCATGTGTCTGTTGCGGGATACCTTGTATGAAAGGATTAGTTAGGGACTCTGTTGGCGTATCTGTAACCGAGACTATGTATCAAGACCTGGAGTGGAATTTGTTAATACCAAATGAAATTCTTTCTGAAATGTAAAACAAATGACTTGCCTAGTTAAAAGTTCCAGAGAGGAAGAGGCTAGGGAATGAAATAATGTTGTATATGTTTCTGGATAGAATAAAAGCATTAAAAGGAGGAGAATGTTAGAAAAGATATATCTAAACATATATGACGTGCTAGTTTAGAAGCAAATAGTGTATAATGCATTTTATTCTATTTTACAATATGGCAGTAGAACTTATCATGCATGTAATTGCCTGAAGCGTAGCTGCAGTGTGATTGAACTCTGACCCTGGCAGTAACCAGTTCAGCAGGCGTATGTCATTCAGCATTAATTATCCGCTGGGTTAGAGAATAATAAATGTATGTACATGTATATCTTTCTTCCTTCCACTGAGGAGGATGGCCTTGTGAGCTCTATCGAAGATAGAGTACAGCTGCTCACCAGAGAGACAAAGGAACCTAGTAGGAAATGAACTGACTATTGTATCCGAACAGGCTTGGAACCTTGACAGAGCAACATTTACAGAAGGACATTCTAATTGACCAGGTGCCTTGCAAGGCTGTGCTATTCTCATGGGAAAACATTTAATAAGCATTACCTTAGCACCGTTGTATGAATAGAATATTGTGGACTATAGTGATGTAAATGCCCTGTGACTGACCACGTCATTAAGGTGGGCAAAAGCTGATTGTAAACACAATACACATAAAGCTGCTTCCTGTATAGAGTCAGACAAAACTCTATACTTGTACTGCATAGTTATTTGCCTCCTGGTGTACACTATTAAAACGTTGTGAAACTGAGCTTCCTGTGTTATTGACTGTCATTTTGAAAAGCCTAATGAGTGTTACAGTCTGATTTTAACAACTTAATTGACAGATGTGTATGTCATAGCATGGGAATAGGCCAAGCCAACCACCACAATCGCCATGTGTACCACATACAAACAGCCAGTAACACGCAGTAGTAATGCATGAAGGCATACATGACTGTGGGAATAGCACAGGACATATGGCACGTGCCAAGTGTAGATGCATGACACAAAACCCCAGGATGGGGCTCCCTGCAAAGAGGAACATGTGCCAACCACACCTCCCACAGATGTACCGGCAATGAAAACACATGCCAAACACACAGCAACACTACCGTCCATCCCACGACCGCAACGGAGGCTGGTCAAAGACCACCATGATGCGCGCACAAACAGGGACACGTGTAACCGTTGCCTTAACACCCCCCCCATAGGCCAAAGAATAATAGAATGGACATATGCATGTAATGTTGTGAAGGATGTGTGGTAGTCCTCAGTATCACAGTGGTAGGGACACAGATACACTGTAATCAACCGTGACGTATGTGCACTGTAGACAGCATACCTGCAGGTAATACAGAGGACAATCACGTGCCACAGAAATATACACATGAGAAAGAGGATAGGGGATAGACAAGTGTAAATGGGACAAACTATGAACATAGGTTCATAGGTCCATAGGTACAGGGTAGGCTATCTACCCAAGGTCAGCCATAACCCTAGTCCATAGTTAGGATTCCTTTGCCAACCTTCCGGTCCGGAGATAAAATGCCTATGATATTGCCGTACCTCTGTCAAGCAGTGATAATGATGTAATCCCTGGGGTATATCTGCAATCCCCCATCCAACGGACAAGATCTCCCTCGAACAAGGCTAGCAAGGATCTCTGCCTCACATGTACTGTGATGTAGATCCACAGCATAGTGAGTGTCTGGGTGACGTATGTGTCACTCCAACACATCCTATTAATGACCGCGTCAAGGTTCACGTCACCTGCCCTTGTGGTTCCGAGGGATGTAGATACAGTAGGTGAAGCATAGACATGACATATGGGTCGACATGGCCTCGTATGTCAGGCACAGGTCAACACCGAACAAGAGGTATGTGACCCAATGCAGCAGGGTCCTAACAGTGGGGCAGCATTACACAAATCCCTGACACCCTGCATCTGTATGACAATTAACCTATGAGGCCTTCCCAGCTGCTGTAGGTGTCGGGTCAGATACCCTCGAATGGGGCAATGTACTCAATCATAGGTGTAACACGTAATGAGTACAAGGAGACAATGACCTACCCTGATCTAGATGTGAATCCCTGCACAAACAGGTGGGCAATGTAGAAGTCCTACCGAACCACGATAGCAGCGTGTGTGTTGAGCGAATGGTGACCGACAACCTGTGTCCCCTGATCCCTGGTAATTACCCCGCTCAGTGGACTGCCACCCATATGCGGACAGGGGTGACCTCGTTCTCCTCGGCGGGTATGATTTTGCATTACCTTGCATTTAGCTGTAGGCCATGTCCTGACAGCAGATATGCATATCTGGGAGGCCCCTTTGAAGGATATCTGTGTCAGATGTCCGTCCCACTATGGCACCGGTTCGCAGTCATCTACAAACAATGTCGCCCATAACACCCCTGTGTGTGCCTGTACTGTGGAAATGTAGATGTAGAAGAGGAGTGGACCCAGGGCAGAGCCCGTGGGACACCGCCTGCGACAGGCAGTAGGTCCGACATGCTGCCAGCAACTATGACCGCGTGGGCGTGTCACATAGCCAGTTTACAACCCATCCTGCGATATGCGTGTTCACATCAAGCCGATGGGTTTATCAATGATACCGGGGGTATTGTGTTGAAGGCCTTTGCCAGGTCGAGGTAGGCTGTATGGACTGCAAGACCCCATCAATGGCCTCGGTGACTGTCAGCGTCAACCATGCTTTAAGCGCATGAACCGCCCTGACCAAGCCAAACCGGGTTGGATGCAAAGTATGCAGGTCCCCTATGCCTTCATCTACGAGCGCAGTATGATCCCTTCCCATGTCTTTGCAGATAGGTCTCCTCATGGTAATGGGACAGTAATAACCAGGGTCAGTGGAGGCATTGGCCCTGTGACGTGGGACTACAGTCGCCGTGCGACACAACCCGAATGCGTTACCCGAGGTGAGGCTAGAAATAAACAGCTGTCCTAACTGTGGGTCTAATTCCTCAATGAGATCGTGGAGTACACAGTCGGGTCACCAGCTGGTCCCATGGATGCTATGTTCACTACCCTGGAGAGAGCATGTTCCACCCGTGCGTCACAGAACATTCGGGGACCACAAACCCGCGGTACCGACATGTCTTCATGTGGGGGAGGGTCTGGAGATGTCTTCACGCAACCTGTCAGCCCGTATGTTGGCAATGTGTGTATGTTGAGTAAACTCCACATCATCGTGAACCCAGTCAGAGCATATGTGGGAGTGACCTCCCAGGTGTCCAGCATAGCAAATGAAGGCTGTATGATTGTCAGCCAGGTCCATGGAGATATATCTGTCCGGACCATGTCATGACAGCCTGTAGCTCTACACATATAATGACCAAGGGTGTCATACCTCACAAGGTGTCTGCTCTGCCTTGTAGTAGCCACCTCCTCTCGTTGTACAGCTTGTGTATGGCTGGGGTACACCACACTGGATGCTTGGCATTGGTACAATGAACCACAGTTGGGTAAGGGAATGCCTGATCCATGCAGTCCTGTAGGTACCGGCAGGCGCCATATGTAAGTGATGCAGTGGCTGCAGTACTGTTGACCACTGGCTCAGGGTCCTTAAAGGAGACCACAGTAGTGTTCAGAATTGTGAATTCGGCCTTTGAGAAAGCCATGTGTATGGTAACCGGCAACACCCACAGCAACGGATGTCAATAGCAGAAGCCATTGTCCAAATAACATACATTAACCCGGCATGACAATATGTATTATTATACATGTATTGACACGTGTCTGCTAATTACATTTGCAAATGGCGTTAAGACCGTGCCAAAGTGCCCGTGATTTACCTAGTCTGGAGGTGTCGTTCCGACAATAAAGTGGCGATACTTCCCAACCGGGACCTCTGGGGATTAATTAAAGCGGTTGTTAACCTGCAACATTGGATGTACACCATTTGGTTCGGTCTCGAAAACATGGTTTCCGTAGCACTACACACTATGGGTAGTCAAGCAGACATCCGCGATTGGTGAACACACAGCAGCAGTCAAACCCACTGGCCACACGGACACAGTCCGACAAGCTCTACACTTTACATATGCACATTGGTGTCCATTGTAGGACCCAAAAATTTTCCCGTACGGAATGCGTGCCAGCCTTCATCGCCACCCACGTGAACCGATAGTCGTGACCACGTCACAGCTAGACATATGCACTGCAAGCGTGTTCAATGTTGATGATAGCTGTCCATGAAATGCAGCACATATGCACAGAAATCCCCAGAGTTCCGAGTCCATAGAAGTCGTCCACATCACAGTCCCGCACATGAAGGATGTGTAATGGGTACTGTCGACTGTTGCAGTCAAGGGATCCTGGGTATGTAGAAACAGGGCTCGGTGTTGTTTGGCAGGTAATCCTTTGTCCGCCCCGTGGGAGGGATGTGTGCTTAGCACCTGCCTTACTCCCCACTAATAATGCAAAGCATCCACCGGAGAATGCTAAATGCAGGTGTGAAATGTGTACAGCCCTATACCAGTGTCCAGTAGGCAATTCTCATGGATGGACAAGCGTACGACCAAGATGGCACCCATAACTGCAAACCCGGTGGAATTACACAGCCGCAGTAAGGCATAACACAGGTAATACACATAGGGACTACACTTGACATTCCCCATACAAAGTCGGACCGCCGTGCGAACACCGGCGTACACAGCACGCAATCTGCCAGCAACAAAATGGGGAGCACTCGCTACCATACTGCGTAACAGATGGGCGACCTGTGGAACACATACTAATGGCACACCAACAACGTCAACTAGGATATGTAAACTATGGCGTTCCCACCTATGAAGAAAACATGCTTCAATGAATACAGAGGGGATCAACATGTTCCGGTGGTGTTATGTTGAAATTACAGTGACGGATATGTCCTATTGGGACGTCTGAGGTTTATCCAAAGCGGTTGCTAACCTGCAACTTTGGATGTACACCATTTGTTCACAGTTCTAAATCACCTGGTTACGTAGCACCACGTAGAATGGGTAGTCAAACAGACATCCGCGAATGGGAACATACAGCAGCAGTCAAAACCACTGGCCAGTTGGGCACAGTCCAGCAACATCTAACTTTACATATGCACATTGGTGTCCATTGAAGGACCCAAAAATACCTTCTCACAGAAATCACTCCAGCCGTTTCCGAACAACAGACGAAGCTATAGCCGTGACTACGGCACAGTTAGACATATGCACCACCTGCGTGTTTAAGGTTGATGACAAGTGTCCATGAAATGCAGGACATATGAACAGAAATACCCAGATCGACGTGTCCATACATGTGCGTCCACATCCCAGTCCTGCATGCATGAAGGATGTGTAATGGGTAGTGTCGAGGGTTGCAGCCATGGGATCTTGGGTATGCATAAATGGGGCTCGGTGTTGTTTGGCAGGTACTCCGTTGTCCTGCCCCGTGGGAGGGATGTGGGCGTAGTACCTGCCTTACTCCCCACTAATAATGGAAAGCATCCACTGGAGAATGCTAAATGCAGGTGTGAAATGTGTACAGCCCTATACCAGTGTCCAGTAGGCAATTCACATGGATGGACAAGCGTACGACCAAGATGGCACCCATAACTGCAAACCCGGTGGAATTACACTGCCGCAGTAAGGCATTACACAGGAAATACACATGGGACTACAGTTGACATTCCCCATACAAAGTCGGACCGCCGTGCGAACACCGGCTTACACAGCACTGAATCTGCCAGCAACAAAATGGGGAGCACTCGCTACCATACAGCGGAACAGATGGGCGACCTGTGGAACACATACTAATGGCACACCAACAACGTCAACTAGGATATGTAAACTATGGCGTTCCCACCTATAAAGAAAACATGCTTCAATGAATACATAGGGGATCAACATGTTCCGGTGGTGTTATGTTGACAGTACAGTTTCGGATATGTCCTATTGGGACGTTTGAGGTTTATTTAAAGCAGTTGCTAACCTGCATCTTTGGATATACACCATTTATTCACAGTTCTAAAACACCTGGTTTACGTAGCACCACGTAGAATGGGTAGTCAAACAGACATCCGCGATTGGGGAACATACAGCAGCGGTCGAAACCACTGGCCAGTTGGACACAGTCCAGCAACATCTAACTTTACATATGCACATTTGTGTCCATTGTAGGACCCAAAAATACCTTCTAACAGAACTCCATCCAGCCGTTTCCGACCACCAGATGATGCGATAGCCGTGACTACGGCACAGTTAGACATATGCACCACCAGCGTGTTTAAGGTTGATGACAGGTGTCCATGAAATGCAGGACATATGAACAGAAATCCCCAGATTGGCGTGTCCATACATGTGCGTCCACATCCCAGTCCGCACACATGATGGATGTGTAATGGGTACTATCGATGGTTGCAGCAATGGGATCTTGGGTATGCAGAAATGGGGCTCGGTGTTGTTTGGCAGATAATCCGTTGTCCGCCCGTGGAGGGATGTGGGTGTAGCACATGACCTACTCCCCACTAATAATGCAAAGCATCCACGGATAATGCTAAATGCAGGTGTGGAATGTGTACAGGCCATAACAGTGTCCAGTAGGCAATCCCCATGGATGGACAGGCCTACGACCAGGATGGCACCCATACCTGCAAGGTGGAATCACACAGCTGCAGTAAGGCATAACACAGGAAATGCAGATGGAAACTACAGTAGACACTCCCCATAGAAATCCAGACCGCCGTGCGAATACCGGCGTACACAGCACTCGATCTGCCAGCAACAACATGGGGATTACTCGCTGCCATACTGCGGAACAAATGGGCGACCAGTGGAACACATACCAATGGCACACCAACAACGTCAACTAGGACGGTCATAGGATGTTTAAACACTGGCGTTCCCGCTTATAAAGAACATCCGTCAATGAATCAATAGGGTCCACATGTTCTGGCTGTGTCATATTGACAATACAGTGGCGTATATGTCCTACTGGGCCGTCTGAGGATTACTTAAAGCAGTTGCCAACCTGCAGCATTACATCAATACCATTTGGGTTAATCGTAGTAGAACATGGGTTTCGTAGCACAACATAATATGTGTAGTCAAACACACATCCACGAATGGGGAATATACAGCAGCGGTCACAACCACTGGCCAGATGGACACAGTCCAACATGTTCTACATTTTACATATGCACATTTGTGTCCATTGTAGGACCCAAAAATTTATCCGTACGCAATGTCAACCGGCTGCGATCGGGAGACCCAGATGATGTGACAGCCGTGACTACGGCACAGCTACATATATGCACCACCAGCGTGTTCAAGGTTGATGACAACTGTCCATGAAATGCAGGACATATGCACAGGAATCCCCAGATTGTCGAGTCCATAGATGTGCGTCCACATCCCATTCCCGCACACATGGAGGATTTGCAATGGGTACTGTCGGGGGTTGCAGCCATGGGATCGTGGGTATGCAGAAATGGGTGTCGGACTTGATTGGCAGATGATCCGTTGTCCCGCCCGTGTGAGGGATGTGGGTATGGCATATGCGTTACTCCGCACTAATAATGCAAATCATCCACCGGAGAATGCTAAATGCAGCTGTGAAATGTGTACAGCCCTATACCAGTGTCCATGAGGCAGTTCCCATGGATGGACAAACGTACGGCCAAGATGGCACCCATAACTGCAAACCTGGTGGAATCACACAGCTGTAGTAAGGCAAAACACAGGGAATACAGATAGGGAGTACAGTAGAGACTCCACATAGAAAGTCAGACCGCCGTGCGAATACCGGCGTACACAGCTCTCAACCTGCCAGCAAGTGAATGGGGATCACTCGCTTCCATACCGCGGAACAAATGTGCGACCTGCGGAACACATACTAATGGCACACCAACAACGTCAACTAGGAAGGTTATAGGATGGTTAAGCTATGGCGTACCCACATATAAAGAACATCCTTCAATGAATTAATAGGATCTACATGTTTCGTTCGTGTAAATTTGACAATACAGAGGCGGGAATGTCCCAATGGGATATCTGCGGATTAGTTAAAGCAATTGTTAGCCTGCATCATTGGAATTACACCATTTGGGTTCAGTGGCGGAAAACCCGGTTTACGTAGCACTACATAATATGGGTACTCAAACAGACATCCGTGATTGCTGAACATACAGCAGCAGTCAGACCCACTGGCCAGATGGACACAGTCCAATACGTTCTACACTTGACATATGCACATTGGTGTCCATTGTAGGACCAAAGATTTATCCGTATGCAATGTGAACAGGCAGCGATCTAGAGACCCAGAAGAACTGATAGCCGTGACTACGGCACAGCTAGATATGTGCACCACCAGCGTGTTCAAGGTTGATGACAAGTGTCCATGAAATGCAGGACATATGAATCGGACTCCCCAGGTTGCGAGTCCATAGGCGTGCGTCCACATCCCATTTCCGCACACATGAAGGATGTGCAATGGGTACCGTCGAGGGTTGCAGACATGGGATCGTGGGTATGCAGAAATGGGGCTCGGTGTTGATTGGCAGATAATCCGTCGTACCGCCCCGTGGGAGGTATGTGGGTATAGCACATGCATTACTCCCCACTAATAATGCAAATCATCCACTGGAGAATGCTAAATGCAGCTGTGAAATGTGTACAGCCCTATACCAGTGTCCAGTAGGCAGTTCCCATGGACGGACAAACGTACGACCGAGATGGTCACCCATAACTGCAAACCTGGTGTAATTCCACAGCTGCAGTAAGGCATAACACAGAAAATACAGATAGGGACCACAGTACACACCCCCGATACAAAGCCAGACCGGCGTGCGAATACCGGCGTAGACAGCACTCAATCTGCCAGCAAGAAAATGGGGTTCACTCGCATACATACCGCGGAACAAATGGGCGATCTGAGGAACACATAGTAATGGCACACCACCAGCGTCAACTAGGAAGGTTATCACGATGGTCAAGCTATGGCGTACCCACATATAAAGAACATCCTTCAATGAATTAATAGGATCCACATGTCATGGTGGTGTTATTCTGGCAATACAGTGACGGATATGTCGTATTGTGACTTCAGAGGATGATGTAGAGCAGTTGCTAACCTGCATCTTTGGATGTACACCATCCGGTGTCAGGTTTGAAAGACCAGGATGTCGTAGCACTACATAATATGTGTAGTCAAACACACACCTGCGATTGGGGAACATACAGCAGCAGTCAAACCCACTGGCCAGATGGACACAGTCCAACAGGTTCTACACTTTACATATGCACATTGGTGTCCATTGTAGGACCCAAAAATTTAGCCCTAAGCAAGATAAATGTGATGGAGGAAGCGACGCCGAAGGAGTAACAGCCATGTGTACTGCACAGTTAGACATATTCACCACCAGCGTGTTTACAGTTGATGACAGGTGTCCATGAATAGCAGAACATATGGGCAGAAATACCCATATGGCCGTGTCCATAGATGTGCGTCCACATCCCAGTCCCGCACACATGACGAATGTATAATGGGTACCGTCGAGGGCTGCAGCCATGGGATCCTGGGTATGCAGAAATGGGGCTCGGTGTTGTTTGGCAGATAATCTGTTGTCCGCCCGTGGGAGGGATGTGGGTATAGAACATGCCTTACCCCCACCAATAATGACAATCATCCACGGAGAATGCTACATGCAGCTGTGAAATGGGTACAGCCCTACACCAGTGTCCAGTAGGCATTTCCCAAGGATGGACAAACGTACGGCCAAGATGGCACCCATAACAGCAAACCTGGTGGAATCACACAGCTGTAGTAAGGCAAAACACAGGGAATACAGATAGGGACTACAGTAGAGACTCCACATACAAAGTCAGACCGCCGTGTGAATACCGGCGTACACAGCACTCAATCTGCCAGCAAGAGAATGGTGATCACTCGCTTCCATACCGCGGAACAAATGGGCGACCTGCGGAACACATACTAATGGCACACCAACAACGTCAACTAGAAAGGTTATAGGATGTTTAAGCTATGGCGTACACACATATAAAGAACATCCTTCAATGAATCAATAGGATCTACATGGTTTCTTCGTGTTAATGTGACAATACAGAGGCGGGAATGTCCCAATGGGATATCTGCGGATTAGTTAAAGCAATTGTTAGCCTGCATCATTGGAATTACACCATTTGGGTTCAGTGGCGGAAAACCCGGTTTACGTAGCACTACATAATATGGGTACTCAAACAGACATCCGTGATTGCTGGACATACAGCGGCAGTCAAACACACTGGCCAGATGGACACAGTCCAATAAGTTCTACACTTTACATATGCACACTGGTGTCCATTGTAGGACCCAAAATTTATCCGTATGCAATGTCAACCTGCTGCGAGCGGGAGACCCAGATGAAGTGACAGCCGTGACTACGGCACAGCTACATATATGCACCACCAGCGTGTTCAAGGTTGATGACAACTGTCCATGAAATGCAGGTGATATGCACAGGAATCCCCAGATTGTCCAGTCCATAGAAGTGCGTCCACATCCCATTCCTGCACACATGGAGGATGTGCAACGGGTACTGTTGAGGGTTGCAGCCATGGGATCGTGGGTATGCAGAAATGGGTCCCGGTGTTGATTGGCAGATGATCCGTTGCCCCGCCCCGTGTGAGGGATGTGGGTATGGCACATGCGTTACTCCGCACTAATAATGCAAATCATCCACCGGAGAATGCTAAATGCAGCTGTGAAATGTGTACAGCCCTATACCAGTGTCCATTAGACAGTTCCCATGGATGGACAAACGTACGGCCAAGATGGCACCCATAACTGCAAACCTGGTGGAATCACACAGCTGTGGTAAGGCACAACACAGGGAATACAGATAGGGACTACAGTAGAGACTCCACATACAAAGTCAGACCGCCGTGTGAATACCGGCGTACACAGCACTCAATCTGCCAGAAAGTGAATGGGGATCACTCGCTTCCATACCGCGGAACAAATGGGCGACCTGCGGAACACATACTAATGGCACACCAACAACGTCAAGTAGGAAAGTCATAGGATCCTGAAACTATGGCGTTCACGCTTATAAAGAACATCCGTCAATGAATTAATAGGATCTACATGTTTTGGTTGTGTCAGTTTGACAATACAGTGGCGGACATATCCTAATGGGACATTTGAGGATTACTTAAAGCATCCCTAGCCTGCATCATTGGATCTACACCATCCGGTTTCAGTTTAGAATACCCTGGTTAACGTAGCACTACATAATATGGGTAGCAACCACACATCCGCGATTGGGGAACATACAGCAGCAGTCAAACCCACTAGCCAGATGGACACAGTCCAACAAGGTCTACACTGTACATATGCACAATGGTGTTCATAGTAGGACCCCAGAGATTCATCCGTACGCAATGTCAACCAGCTACGATCGAGAGACCCGAAAGAACTGACAGCCGTGTCTACGGTACAGCCAGACATATGCACCCCCAGCGTGTTCAGGGTTGACGACAACTGTCCACGGAATGCAGGACATATGTACAGATATTCCCATATTGTAGAGTCCATAGAGGTGCGTCCACATCCCATTCCGCACACATGCTGGATGTGTAATGGGTACCGTCGAGGGCTGCAGCCATGGGATCCTGGGTATGCAGAAGCGGGGCTCGGTGTTGTTTGGCAGATAATACATTGTCCCGCACCGTGGGAGGGATGTGGGAGTAGCACGTGCCTTACTCCCCACTGATAGTGCAAAGCATCCACCGGCTAATGCGAAATGCAGGTGTGAAATGTGTACTGCTCCATACCAGTGTCCAGTAGACAATCGCTAGGGATGGACAAGCGTAGGACCAAGATGGCACCCATAACCGCGAACCTGGTGTAACCACACAGCTGCAGTGAGGCATAACACAGGAAATACAGATAGGGAAACCAGTAGACACTCCCCATACAAAGCCAGACCGCTGTGCGAATACCGGTGTACAGCACTCAATCTGCCAGCACCGAAATGGGGATCACACGCTCCCATACCGCGGAAAAATGGGTGACCTGTGGAACACATACCAATGGCACAATATCAACGTCAGCTAGGAAAGCCATACGATGGTCAAACTATGGCGTCCCCACCAATGAAGAACATCCTTCAGTGAATTAATAGGGTTAATGTCAATTGACCATGGAATACACCTAATCAACATCAAAGACCCGCTGGCACCTTATGGCACACAAACCAAGACACACATAGGTAGATGAAACAGTCACATAGACATTTCGTCCACGACAGGTCACATGTGGTATCCAAAGGTTACTCCATAGACATGTAAGCGCTATCACCCGTAGGCTCCGTGAGACTTACACATAACATAGAGGCGTCCAGGCTTTATATATCCCCCCTTACACTTCCATGTGTTACTTTCTGTGCAAACAATGAACATGTAACCACAGCATAGAAAGCACAGACGCAATGTTAACCACACACACATATGTTAACATCTCAGAAGGCATCCTATTAACACATGTATCATATGATATGGTACTATGCGAATACTCATCAATCAAAGATTTAACAATGTATATGGAAGATATGCATAGCATATCACTGTAATACAGCGGTACAGAACTGAAAGAGTGGACAAATGTGTGCTAACCCTACATCTGTACCTAAACTACATTCCCGTTATGGGGGCTTGCTCCACCTGCCTCTCAAAAGAGGCCTCATCAGTGTTCCATCGGTCAGCCCTGGTGTGTGGCCAACCCTCCACCTACTAATCCAACTAGATCCGCATTCTATAGCATAGCTGATGAGGTCCCCCCTCTGGTATTATAACCTGGACGTCGTAAAACACCAAATGTAGACGTATGCCTTGTGATGTGCCCATATCCGGCCGTAGGCATACGGCAATCCTGCGGCTGCCCAGGGCGCCGCACTAGTAGGGCCACCTGTCTAGTAGGTGTGTCATGTAGGTATACCAAGATGGGGGCACCATGTGCTGTGGTGGTGGGCGACATGGAGCCCTACAGCCTAGGGCAGCAGTCGATCTAAGTCGCTGCCGTGGGAGGGTAGTGCGGTCTGCAGGTATGTGCAGGCGTGCACATGAAACAGCGGTCCACAAGGATTACCCATAGTGGCGACACCTGCACAGATGGCTGTAGCGGGACACACACACGGCCATGCATACAGCACAGGTAGACATACACACACCATAACTAGGCAAGTACACACAAGGTGTATGGCGTGTACGGGTACACTGTCAGGACAGCAAGGATAGCTGTCTGCCACGATATCCAGCAGATGTCATTACGGTGTTCTGGAATACGGACAGTGCATGGACAATGAATGGATATACAGCGTACCACAGTTATATGTGTCAGCCGTGCAAATATCGATACATGGGAAAGACAGCCGTCCATG